>NW_027502911.1:0-26136 GCF_021521415.1 Bidens hawaiensis
CATGGTGGTGTGACAGGTGTTACTATGCCTGTATGATTAGGGGTGAACAATAATCAAATCGTTAACCGAAACCGAACTGAAATAATCGAAAACCAAATTAATTGAAATTAACCGAACTGCATGAACTCTTCATGTTTCCTTTCATAATTTCAAGGCTTTTTTAATCCATTTAATGTATTATATGTATTAATAGTTTAATACTATCAATTACATATATTTATATCTCCATTTCATGTACTAATATCTTAATTTCATATATTTATACATTCATTTGATGTAGTTATACATTTATTTCATGTGTTTAAGCATTCATTCAATTTATTTTTAAGCAAAGTTATAACCCAAGTTTGATATTAGTTATTAACCAAACCGAACATATAACACCCCTACGTATGGTATGAATGGCGTCTCCAAGAAGAATGGTCCAGGAATGCAATGATAATGTATATTAGATATATCCTCATGTTCTTGGTTCTTTAAATTGGTATTTACGCATAATTTTGGACCGATTTATAAATGCAAAGTTGTCCATCCACTTTCTAAAACTTCAAATTTACTACATATCATTTCTACTATTGACGCAAAATCTGTTACAAAGTAATATGTATTTGGATTATTTTTATATAACTAATTTTATAAGTTTATATGTACTGGCTCAAAACACGTTACACTTTCATATTTATGAATTTCTACCACAAAAGTAAACTAAAATTCAATTAAAAAGTAAACTAATGTATTCTTACAATAATTCGATACTTTTAAGCAAAAACGTTGAAGTTGTTATTCGAATCAATCGTATCGTCTTTTACCAATACTAATAAAAAAATAACCAATTATTGATTTAGGAGAGAGAAAAGAGATGAACAGCAGTGAAGTTAACAATATCCACCCGTACTTATACCGTATCCATGCACGTACTTGTACCCGTACCGATTGAGCTTATTCGGTATGGATAATGATACTCATTTTTGTTGAATTTTGGTACATGTACATCGGGTACAGGTACGGGTACGGTACGAATACCTTTGGTATTTTATTCATGTTTGGAGTATATAAAGGTTTAATTGGGATTTTTCATATTTAATATATAAAACAAATTCTCCAACCATGTTATTACTGAACAAGTACCAAACGTTTTTTCAAAATTAAATAATATAACATCTAAGACTCAAACCAACAAACAAATCACTTAAAGTCGGCGGTCCGAATTATAGTTTTTCAATACTATCTTATCATTAAATCGACGAACAATTTGGTACTTGTACTAATTTGGTACCTGTCACATACCCGTGAAAGTATCGATACCCGGACTAAGGATGTTTGTTACTTGTACCGGTACCGGTTTCAAAATCGTCGAAGATTTGGAAATAGAAAAGTAAAGTGGTAAACGGGTACTGTACCGAAATACCCGTACCCGTACCATACCGAAAAATTTGGTACAAGTATTGATACGTGTTTTTATTGATTTTTGATCCGAGTACAATCGGATACAGGTACGGGTACATGTAATGTCCCACATTCATCCCTAAGATAATGCATATTTTATTCGAGAATATGATATAAAATTATGTACAAGAAATTACATTATGCACGCAAGTAACAATTGATAGAGAGGGGTGCCCACCATTTTGCCAATAATTAGGTGCAACTTTCGTGTCGTACCGAAATGGTTCGTGATAAAGATAAGAAATCAGAATTAGATTGATGATATGAGAGAATTGTTTCACGTTTTTGTAGCTAGTGCACAATCTTTTCAGTTCACTTCAACAGATTTTAACCAAAATTTTGGTTCTAACTATTAGCCAGTAATTAACTACATAGGGTGGATTCCTTAAAAATGGTGTTTTGTTAAATTGGCCTAAAAAGATTATCGAGATAACATGTGGCACTGCTTATAAATACGATCACAGGGCATTTAAACCTAAAACTCAAACTTTCAAAATAAAATCCAGAAAAAAAATCTAGTAGAAAAATTAGGTATAGATGGGTGTTACTAAACGTACCCTCTTCTATACGATTTTTACTAAACATACACCCCTTATAACTTATCAAATCAATTATCATTTTCCTTTAATATTATTTACATACATATTAGTCCTTTCAACATTTTGTTTCACTTAAGGGGTGTTTGAGATTCCTTATTTTACCTCCTAATAATTTTTAATTAAGTTAATAAGTTACAAAACTGTAACTTATGAAACTTTTCTTCTCACAATATAAACAATCCCAAATACTTTATTACTTTTTAAAATAGTTAATAAGTTATAAGTTCGTAAAAATAAGCAATCCCAAACACCCCCTTAATAGTATATGCCTTACAATGGATCTCACAACTAATTCTTGGATCAATCCTTGTTATTGGCTAGCGAAAATTACCTACAACAAACAAGGATATTGGATCATGTAGTGTTTGTTAGTACTAGTATGGTCATACTTTCTATTCATCAAATGCCAATGGGCTTTTTTACATAATGTGTCGGGCACAAACATACATAGACTAAAACGAAAGCATATAAAAATACGAACGATAATCAAGCTAACAAATACAAAAGACTTATACGTATAACATGAGCTCTACAATCTCCCTCTAGTCTTTAGTTTTTGTATCTGGTCCCGCTTCTAGTCAGTCTCATACTCGAAAGTGCTGGGATGGTCGATTAGTTGATTTTCAACAAGATAGCGAACAAACTTGTTGAATCGCTCAACTGTTCGTTTAGTGTTACACCAAGATGGGTCTTCAAGAGTGTGCAGAGTAGACTTGTACAACTTTATGATGTCTGCTTCGCTGAACCGCATCAGTTCGTGCCCGCCAAAAAAACTCAAAGATCGCATATGTTTGCAGTAGATTACTGCTTCACCAGTTTTCCCATAAAAATGCCACGACACAAAGTCCAAAAGAATATCGGGCTCGAAAGGTTCTCCATGATAAATAGCGGGCCCGTCTTTAGGCATCTTGTATTTCCAGATCTTTCGACGCTTTCCCGTTGCCACATCGAGCTCGGTTGGATGCTTTTATTTCTTTCCCATATATAGCTTGAAGTGGGGGACATCATCTTTTGCTTGCTTGTGGACATGCCTCTTGAACCAATCTTGAAGTCCTTTCTCACTAATACCATCACCAGCAGCTTTTACAAAGAAGTTCATGTCCAGATGAGGCAGTGTATGCATTTTAGTGTAATGCATAAAAGTGAGATCTCCATTTTAGATTAAAATACGATAATCATAGATATAATATAGTGTGTTTTTGTTCTTGATGTTCTTGGTGTTTTTTTGTAAATTTGGACTAAAATTGGGTGTTATGTTTTATAACACACTGTGAACCCGGATGGTTCAGATGTAGTGTGTTTTAGTTCATGTTAAAGCAATATTGTTGTGTTAAAGCAATATTGTTGTGTTTTATGTATGTAGTGTGTTTTAGTTCATGTTAAAGCAATATTGTTGTGTTTTATGTATGTAGTGTGTTTTAGTTCATCAATAATTATTAGAATTCTAATACCACATGGTGAACCCGGATGAATGATCAAGAAAAATGTTGTTGTTTTGGACCAACCTGCATAAAATAACACAACGAACTTGTAAAAATTTTTGAATTGTTGATTTTATTTATCCTAAAAAATTGCAATTATTAATTGTAGATTGATAGTTTCCAAAATTTAATATAACACAGTAGACAATAATGCCCTTAGAGTGTTATAAAGTAAGTATAAAAATAGAACACACCCCGAAAAAACACTACAACAAATCTTAGATCAGACAATCCAACGAACCATATCACTTCTTACACTTTTTAGACACACTCATCTTTTTACGATAACCCCTCCCTACATGATTTTTTCTTATTCAAATATCACATAAATAACATTATGGATGCATAATAAAAGTACATTCTTTTAATTTAGTTATGTCACGTTTATTTTTTGTCATATTTATTTTTACTTAAAGTTATTTATTTTAAAAAGATGAAAAATATCTTCCATCACCATTTAAATTTTGGTCAAACCTTCTCCTCTAAAGCACTCTCCTAATTAATTTTATCATTAAACTATGTTTTTGGAGTAACCTCCTCATTTTAGTATAAATAAGAACCTACTCTCACCCCTTTCATTTTTTACACCACTCTTTGAAAACATCAAGAGAAGTATTTCTTTATTTTTTTTATTTCAAAGGTAGGATTTAATTATTCAAGTCTTCTTCATCTTATTTCTATTTATTTTAATTATTCTTCATACTAGTTAATCAAATGGTCACATGACCATAACACAATCATGTCTAGGAATCCACATAATCCATACACCATGGTGTATATGGTGGATGAGACAAAGAACACAAGGAGATGATCGATTACATGAAGGTCATACTTGAAACGTTCTTACATATTTATTTTTCTGTTTTGAATCGTTATTTTTTAATCAGAGGACCCAAGGATTTTTGTTGATATATGCTCATAAAGGTTATTTAATCATATCCAAAAAGTCCATAATTTTATTTCATCAAAATCATTTTCGAAATCATTAAAATATTGTTTCTTGCAATATTTCAGTTTTGACATTAGATATAGCTGTCAAAGAAAGAGGCATATCTTATTCATAACAAACTGAAAAAGTGCATCACCTATTTCTATGATACACTTCATTGAAATACGGTTCTAAAAACTATTTTAACGCATTTTTATTCATTCGTATGAATTCTCAATCAATATTTTATGAACAATGCGCAGATTCGTACCGTCTAATTTACATGGCTGTTTTGGCTTATTTAGGTTTCGAATTTGTAAAAGTTTTATAAATGAAAGTTGTTCAAAACAGAACAACTTCTGTCCAAAAGCTGATTTTATATTTCATCTTCCTTTTTGTTGTTTTTCTTGTTTTTATCGTATTATTGTATTCATTTGGTTTAGTATTCTTTAAAATTTGCAATCCCATTAGTTTGTCTTTAATTATTATATTTTGTTTATTTATAGTTCGTGAGGTTTGATTGATTATTTTCTTCAACGTGCTTTCTGTTGTCGTTCCAAGTTTAGCTTTAATCTCAAAGGTGAGTTTCTCACACCCCCTTTTTAACGCTTTTACACATTTTAGGGGTAGCATATATATCCTATCAACATTACAATTTCGTTTAATTATTATTTACAAACTACAATTCGTTACATGGACTTGTGTGCTTATTTGCTTACTTGCTCAAAGATTACATGCTCATGGTTTCCTTATTAAGTATAATCATAAAGAGATGCTTGGGTATGACATGTTATTTACATTTCTCCCTTCATAGATATAACTTTAAGTAGACACATGCAACCGCTTCATAAATGTGTAACCACTAACACATGCACATAATTTATTTTATATCACACCGACACATACTCATTTTTCAAGCCTATTTATACATCAAACGATGATCTTATTGGCTTTTGATCTACTATTTTCATATGCTAGGAACATTGGTATCAATATTTTATTATTTTTCAAAGGTTGGAACACTTTCTCAAAAATTTAGTTTTACTAACTCCCTCTAAATGGGAGAACATTTTTTTTAGACATTTTCTATTTTTTTTTTAAAATATAAAAGCTTTCTGGTGAGATACGACTCATTTTTGTTTTTCTTAAAATTAAGGTTAAAAGCTTTTTGGTGAGTACCATGAACTCATTTTCTCCCTCTAAATTTGAAATATATTTGAAACATATTTACAAATTTTTATAAAAAAAATCGATAGTTAATTTTTAATCAAAATTTATCATGCCAAGCGATTCGACAAGATATTCAAATCGGGAACGAACAAAAGCTTTTGTGAAAATTTCTGCAAAGTTGTAATCTGAAGAGTCCTGTCGAAATTGACAAGTTTAATGTCATAACAAGCATGAATGAAATGCATTTGGATGTCAATACGATTTGTCTTTGAGTGTTGGACCGAGTTTTTAATAATACAAACCGATGCATCATTATCACACTTAATTGTGGTGTTAAATAAATTCAAACCGTAATGCAGCAGTTGATTCTTGATCCAAAATCACTTGTGAACAGCATCTGGAGGAGGCAATGTATTTAGCTTCAGCGATATAGGTGTAAAAGTGACCTACTTCTTACATTACCAAGAGATTAAGCAATCACCTAGGAACTTACATCCTCCTGTTGTTGACTTTCGATCTAAGTTGCAACCCGCATAATCATTTTCGATTTAAGCATGTAGCACCAAAGTAGAATCTTTTGGATACCAAAGACCCAAACGATGTTTTTCCTTGAGATACCGGATAATATTAGCAATTAAGTGAGACTCCTTAGGATCTGACTGATATCTGGCACAATAACAAACAGGGAACACAAGGTCCCGCATTCTTGCCATGAGATACGTTAGGGAGCCAATCATAGACTTGTATAGGTGTTGATCGACTGGCTTCCCCAATGGATCTGGAGCTAACACAGCTCTTATAGCAATTGGAGTGGCGAAAAGAGTAGCATCCTTGAACCCAAACTTTCGAACAATGTCATTGATGTATTTTTCTTGATGAATCAAAATCCCATCTTTCTTCTATTCAACTTGTAGGCCAAGGAAGAATGTCATCTCTCCCAATGAACAAATTTCAAACCGATTCTACATCACCTTTGAAAACTCTATACACAAATCATCACTCTTCGACCCGAAAATAGTATTGTCAACATATACTTGGACCAAGATCATATCGTCACCAATTTGTTTGACACAGAGTGTCTGATCAATAACACCTCTCCTGTAGTCATTCCACAATAGATGTTCTGCTAAGGTAGCATACCAAGCACGAGGTGCTTGGTGGAGACCATAGAGAGCTTTGTTAAGATGATAAACATAGTCTGGATGATCATGATCCTCAAAACCTGGAGGTTGCTTGACATAAATCTCTTCCTTCACTGTTCCATACAAGAAAGTAGTCTTCACATCCATCCGAAACACTTTGAAATTCATATATTATTCATAAGCTAAGAAGATACGAATAGCTTCAAGTCTAGCCACTGGAGCTTAGACTTCATCATAATCAACACCTTCACACTGAGAAAAGTACCACCAATCTTGATTTGTTTCTTATAATCACACCCTTATCATATTTCTTGTTTCTAAACACCCATTTGGTACCAATTGGTCTCTTGTTCTCGGCTTCTTCAAAAGCCTCTACACATTCAGCTTTTCGAACTGCAACAATTCTTCCTGCATAGCTTCAACCCAAGAGTTCTCCTTGAGAGCTACACTATAATCTTTAGGTTCAACCTGAGAAATAAAACAAGTAAAAAGACATTTGTTGATAGTTCCAGACTTGTTCCTTGTTTGGATGCTCGCAGATGGAGATGTTCTCAGTGGGGTATGATTTGTGGATGATCATTTGAGGAATTAGATCCACTTGAAGTTCAACAATCGGGCTATCAATGGGTTGAAAGACTCTTGGGGCATTGATAAGAACATCAGGGATTGGTTGAATGTTTGCTAGTTAATCAACCACATGTTATGTAGCAAAAGGACCATCCCAAAGGTCTTCCATGAAAAGAACAACAACTGCTGGAATTGAAGTGGAATCAGCGGTGTTCGAAGCATTAGAGGCAACTTCATTTGAAACAACATCTTCCGAAGTTACATGTGCCTCATTTTCAGCGGGAGGAGTTGTAGGTAGTTGGATCAATGAAGATCAACTATAGGCTCTGTGGGAGTTGGATCAATGTTCTTTTTAATGTTGTCAGCTAGCATATAAGAAGAATCCAAGTCAGGATCTTCTTAATTAAAAACTAAATTGGTTGTATCTGCGGCTTGAGAAACTGGATTAACTATAGTAGGTTAAGGAGCTACAGATAATACATTTCCAACTTGAGGACCACCAGACACATCAACACAACACAAACTATCTACAAGAGCATGAATTAATGTAGACTGAGATATTGTAGTTGATGGTGGAGTAACTACAACAGGAGGGTTAGATAAAACATGAAACTAGTTGAACAAACAATCATAACATCCAATGTGCACCAGTGCCAACATCTGTCTTGTTAAGCTCTTGCTAATCAACACTGAAGGATTCCATAATTACACATACCTTTTGTTATAAACCCGATAAGCAATTTTGTTGAAAGCATATTCGACAAAGTAACACTCATATGCCTTTTCAGCAAACTTGGAACCTGAATGAGCATCAGTATAAAGCAGAGTGCATGGACATCCAAAAGTCTTGAAGTCTGTGACTTGTGGCTTGGTTTTGTAGTAGACTTCATATGGAGCCTTCTTCAGACGTGAGTAACACACGGTTCTGGACAAAGCATGTTGTGTTGATAGCTTCGTCCTAGAAAAAGATTGGTAGCTTTGAGTATGATAACATTGTTCTTGCAGCTCCAATCAAAGTTTTATTTCGTCTTTTAGCAACCTCGTTTTGTTGGAGTATACGGGGAACTGAATTGACGCTCAATTCCCTTGGAGTGACGTTATTCACTCACTGTATGGTTGCTAAATTCCGTTTCATTGTCGCTTCTAATATACTTGATTCTCTTGTCGGTATGGTTCTCAAAAAGTGTCATGAATAGGAACATGGGAGTATCATCTTTGGATTCTATAAGGAAAGTCCAGTTGAAATGTGAAAAATCATCAGCAACAAGAAGACAATAGGCATTTTGGCCTATCGCCAAAGGATGAACTGGTCCAAATTAATCTATGCTTAACAACTGAAGAATGGAATCTATAGAATTAAAAGTTTTGGGCCTGTGAGGGAGTTTGTATTATTTGCATTTAGAACATGGAATATATTTTTTTATTATTGAAATGGTTAACATCAAACCCCTCACATGCTCACCTTTGACAAGTCTGTTCAAATTCTTAAAGTTGATGTGACCAAGACATCGGTGCCAAAGTGATGAATCGTTCTCCAAGGCCTTAGATATAAAAAAAGAGGCAAATTGTCGAAAATACGAGCGTCTCATGTCTAGTATATAAGCATAATTATGCCTCGAAGTACGCATCAGAATCCATTCCTTGGGGACTTTAAAACCTGGTTTTAAGATAAAGTGCTCATTTTCAGTAAATAAGGTAGAGTATTTCTTACCACAAATTTAGGATACACAGAGCAGATTGTGTTGAGTTGTTCGACTAGATTGACATCTTCAAAAATTAAAGTGCCGTTTCTGTAACATTCGTGAAAAAACAAGGTATACCTTAGTTATTACCTAATGAGTAAATGATTAACCGAATGATACTGGTTATGACTCGTATATATCGGAGGGTCATATACAAGTGATATTGTATTAGTATCAACTAACATAATAATATTAAAAGCCCTAGTATGTGGAAAACTACTTAAACCGAAAGATTTTCGGTTAATAATATGCTATTGTAGTAAATGCAAGCGCTAGTACCAAAACATGCATTGTATCATTTGTCAAGCTGGAAAAGACTTATGAAATACTTATTTAAGATGTTTTAAGCAACTTTTAGATTTTTACAACAAGTTAGTACGTTTTCATTAATTTGCAAAATCAAGCGGAAAAAACGTTCGTTTTTGCGTTATTTATCGCACCCGAACTATTTTTTCTTGCCAAAAACCAAATCCAAATTTAAAATGAACTTGATAATGTATGTATATGCATGCGAAATTAGTAAATGAAGAAAAAGGGGGGCTTAGGGCCCCACCCCTTTGTTTCTTCATTTCAAATATCACAACAACCAAGTTTCTTTCACATTACTACCAACTCAAACCTGTACCAACTTTCTCTCCATCTTTTGCAACCAAAACACAAGGTAAGAACTTGATTTAGGGGTGTTTGGGTGAGCTTTTAAAACTTGCTTATTTGCTTGTTGAAAAGCAAAATGTGTTTGGCAAAACTCCTTCGAATGCTTCAAATTGGAGCTTTTCAAAAGTTGCGTTTACTTTTCAAAAAGCAAAAAAGAAATTTTAAAAGCTTATCCAAACACCCCCTTAGTATGTTTTAATCAAATTTTTATGCAAAAATTAAGGTTTGATTAATAAAATTAGCTATTAACCATGAAAAACCTTTCAAAATATAAAAGGTTTTGATGCTAAAAAGTGTACTAATCTATATCATAATTTTTTTTGGTGAAAAACATGGATTAGAAGTTTTAAATCATGTTTTTAGGGATGCAAAACTCGGTTAAAACCTTAACCGGAACAATATGTTACAAGGCTTGATTATTGATGTTACATGCTTGGTTTTGTGGTACATGATCTGTAGATATACTATATAGCAAGCCACGAACCTAGAAACACGAGAAAAAAGCTAAACAAATCGAAAAACACAAATGGAATTACCGAAATGCGTGTTTAAGGGCTATTTGGGCTCAGACTATGACGTGCATATTGACGGGTGGATCGGAGTATGACTCTTAATTGAGCTTAAACGATATAAAAACCTATGTAGTAAGGGTTGACTTCATGGAACTAGATAACTACGGTTGTATGGTCAATTGCAGGCTAAAAGGAGGTTTTGGAGTAATTATGGCATGCAAGGAGGCAACCAAAGGAACCGGTGAAACTCAAGGAACCAAAAGCTGGAAAAAGGAACTTGCTGAAGTGAAGACCAACTTGGACCACGGTCCAAACCGTGGGCCACGGTCAACCTGGCCCTGATGTAACAGAATGCACCGTACCGTGCATTCACGGTCCCCGTAACATGGACCGTGGCCCACGGTCTGGACCACGGACCACAGTCCGAGTTGTAACAACCAATTTTGGTCTTATTTTTATGCCATTTTTGGATGTTTTTTCATATATCTTTCAATTGGCAATCGAGATATCATGGGAGCAATTAGGGTTGAATATTAGTTAATTGATTATCAGGTAACAACCTTGCATTATAATAATTCAAGTACTTAGTTCCCTTTTATCACAAACAAGTAATCAAACATGAAATATGCAACACTCGTCAATTTCAGGTTAACTCCGTTAACCCGAACTCCGTTAATTCGATTTCAAGATCACAAGAACTATGTATTCCAGTTAACGCATTCCTCATTGAATTTAATTAGAGTTTAAATGATATGTGACAATCATTACACAAGTAGTCTTTCGGAGTTTCACCAAACCACACACGAGTCAACTCAAACTGTTGCTGAACCAACAATAATTAATATAAACAAGTACTTGGTATTAATACGTGTTATCTTAATATGTGACTTCATGTTTGCATGTATAACATTATATTATGGAGGAAATAAACAAGTTGTGCTAGAATTAAACTAACTAGAAGTTTAGGGTGCAATTTGTAACATGTAATATAATTAATTAATATATAAACAAACTATTACCCAAACCCTAATCCCTTCCCCTCTCTCCCTCTCCCCTTGCAAAGGAATCCCCCCCCCCCCTCTCTCTTTGATCGACCGAACACACACACACACACATACATACATACAAGATTATTTACAAGTTGTTTGAATATCCAAGATGCTAGCTAGGTAAATTAAACACCCTATCTAATCTATTCTATAGATTATTTGCATCATTAAACATATTAATCATAAACCCTAAATGTTAAAGTTATTGATTATTGAAGGATTATGAGTCTAGAGGGTTGTATGCATGGTTAATTGTTCATAGGTTACTAGTTTGTTGAAGTTTTGGTGAAAACTGATGCTGGACAGAATCACCGATGCATGTTAAAAAGACTGTAACTTGATGTTAATGATATGTTTTGTATTTATTATCAATTCTATGATGTAGTAGGTCGAGTCTAGTTTCTAAAGAATCCAAGTTTGTAATTTTTGGACATGTGTAAGTCAGTTTGTATTAATTTACAAATTAGTTGTGCAGTTCTAATTCGGGAAGCCTTTTTATAGGCTGATTGTTAACAGCATATCTCACAAACAACAAGACCAATTGAGTTGATTCCACTTCTGGAAGTTAAAACATTGAGTTTTAAATCTAACCCAATTAGCCTTACATTAATTCGATTAACCATGTAACGGGACTAGTCAAGAACTTTTTGTTGCACATGATAATGACTGTTGTGTACCTACTGTGTTGTTTTGACACTTGTGATAAAACCGTGTATGATAAAAATATAATAAAAATATTTTTAGAAACCTAACTCACGTGTGCTTTTGTGGTAAATTTTGTGATTTTATCTACATGTTATGGATAGTGAAATAGAGTAATCTTGTTGTGTTAAATTCTGTCTCGGTAACTTAGCTGCTGAATGCTTGATTTAAAATGTGAAAAGTGATTGTTTGATCGATGTTTGTATTGTGTTTGACCTATTTAACCTTTTGGTAGATGTTTTACTGAAAGTGTATTGTAGTAACATTTAAATACCACACTTAATCACACCCGTAATTTATCACCAACGTGTTGTCGAGTCGCACTTGTTTCACAAACATAAAACGAACACATCTCATGCATAACTTTTATGTCTCGAGTCTAGAGAATCACTCGTGGTTCAAAATACTTAGAAATATCATTTTTGTTTTAGAGCACTAGTGAGGATTTCTTTGACGCACGCTTTTCCTAGACTTTAAATAACTTCGCAAACAGTGAGTTTCATGGCCCCTTTTACTCTTTAACGCTTTTATTAGAGGGAGATAACATACTCCAACGCTTTAGATTTTGTTTATTTCTTTATATATCACTTGTAAGGATAAGTGACAACAAACCAACTAAGTCCTTCTGAACAATCGAACCGGTTAATATTGGATAATAGTGAATCAGTGTTGGATTGGGTTTGACAAACCCCACCCAACTCTAAGCTCGACTGTAGGTTGAGTGGGTGTAATTTTGGCTAACACATTACCATGGTCGTGGTTGACATGCTGGCAGGTCAAATGTATAATCAGTCAGCTTCGGTGTCAAACACTTAGTAATACATGCTTGATAGGTTAGCTACCTATTGATATATATTTACATAACTCTACCTGGTAACGCTAAAACGCAACGCCTAATTTTATTTAAACCTGTGAACTCACCAACCTTGTGTTGACACTTTTAGTATGTTTATCTAAGGTAGCCGAGGCGGACGAGCGGTTTTGGACATGCATTCACTATACTCTTGTGATTTAAATTTCTTTTAATTTCATCATGACAACTGTTGCTGTGTGACGCAACAATTTCCTTTACAGTTTACGTTTCCGCATTTACTTAAGACTCATATGTCTTTACTTGCTTTTAAAAGACTTTAATAATGGTGTTTGATATAAATAATGACTTCGATCCTGTTAGTTCACACCCTCTGACGGTAAATCTCCGTTAGTGGATTTTGAGGGTGTGACAAACTATGTCTATGTTTTTCTTTCTAATAAGCTTGAACATTAGTGTTGATTTATAAATGAAATCTTGGATGATTGCTTTCTCTTAATCGGTTTATAAATCTTAATAGTTGTTTTTCAAGTTGTTTTATTTCATTTTAGTTAATCAAAAATCAATTAATCAAATCTGAATTTACTTCTTATGCAATTTAGTTCAATTTACTTGTCTATTAAAGCTACTAGTAAACACGCATTCCACAAACTCTTTGTGTTCGACACCCACTTACTACTATCTATTTATTTGTATTTGGTTTATTTTTGTGTGAGACTTCGACCTCACATCAAATTTTGGCACCGTTTCCAGGGAGTAGTGCGCAACGTGTGTAGTTTTTCTTTGTTATTTTCGGGTTTACGCTTGTTGTGTTAGTGTGTAGGTACATACAGGTTTATGCATACTTGGGGCTATAATAGGTCATCGCCACTAGTTTTCTATCTAGAGATTAAACGAACGACTAGAAGAAACCGAGTCTTACTTCGGGAGAACAAACTTCTTGGTTTTCCGACTGCATCGAACAACACAATGGAATCACCGACTCCCACTATGGGCCAGATATTACTAGACACACCTCGACCAATTACACCTCAATCAAATTCCACTTCTATACCTTTTTCATCAAGTGTATTGAAACCAACTTACACAACTGTGCCCACTATCGATCAATATTCATACCCAACTTCATCAACATTGCCACCCATTTCTCTACTATTTCCTAATTTCAGTCAATCATAATCCCAACAATACCAACCACCTTTATACCAACAAGAACCACCGATAGTGCATACCACTCCGATTTTTCAACAACCACAATCAAGTTTTTAATACCAACCACCGCCTTTTACGCAATCTTCAAGAACATAAGGTGAGGGTTGTGGTGATGGGTTTAAAGGGGAGTTTGAGGGTTATGAAGTGGAAGGTTATTACACGGGAGGTGATGGAATCAAGGGTGAATCAAGGGAACTTTGCCTATGCTCAATGGCAACGACAGTAATCGGTTACTCAATAAGTTCAACAACCACCGGTTATTCAATAACAACAAGTTTCACAACAAGTTTCTCCACAATAAGATCAACAATTTACACCTCCAATGCCCATACAAAGGCAAATGGGTAAACCAAGAATAAAATTAGGGGTACCAAGAAGACATGTAAGAAAAATTGTAAGGGAAATTGAAGCTCATTTTCGACCGGTCATCACTAATAATCCGTCTCCGGTGCTTATTCCTCAAAATAAACAAGGAAGAAAATTTGAGGTTAGAACGAATTCACTCCAAAGTCTACCAAAGTATAAGGGTTTAGCAATGGAAGAACCTTACGTTCACTTGGAGGCGTATGACTCCATTTGCAACACGATTAGGGGTCAAGGTTTTACGTCCAATGAGGTTAAGTTGGTCCTTTTTCAATTTTCTTTGGAAGATAAGGCGAAAAGATGGTTTTACATATTGCCTTCCGCATCAAATTATACTTGATCCGAGATGCAACAAAAATTTTTGGAAGAGTTTTACACGACTCAAAATACTAACAATGCAAGGAATTTGAGAACTTTTCAACAACAATCGGGTGAGATGTTCTATGAAGCATTTGAATTGTTTAACATGATTATCAAGAATTGTCCTCACCATGATATTGCTCTTTGGAAATTGTTGAATACATATCTTGAGGGGTTGAATACGAAAAATGAGTGGGATTTTATGTCGACTACAAATGGTACATTTGGTACTAATTATGAGCAAGATGATTGGGTGTTTCTGGAGCAAATTTCGGTCACATAAAAACAAATGCTCAAACCGCAAGCAGAGCAAGACTGGCAATTGGAAGACCGCAAGTACATGCCATGTAAGATGGAGGAGTACAAACCACGAATAAAGTAATTGATGTTTGTACGAATTGTAACGAACTGGGTCATATAGCAGATGTGTTAATGGTGGGACATGAACAAGTGGAGGAAGTGAATGCGATTCAAGTTCAAGGGGGAAGGTGGTAGAAACTATAACATGAACTCAAACACTTACCACCCTGGGTTGAGAAATCATCCAAACTTTCGCTTTGGGAATCTGGCTACTCAATCCAATCTGAATTTCTAAGGGAACCAAGGAAATTATGTTCCTTCCCAAAAATATAACAATCAAGGTAATTTTCATGGCAGGAACAATCAAGGGTTTCAAGGTCAACTTCAATAAACTGGTGGTGGTCAAAGTGGGTCTTCGGGTCAAATTTCATCAAGTGGGAATGAAGTGATAGATATGCTTAAGATGATTCAACAAGACATGCAAAGGAGAAATCAACTTGATGAAGCTCTCATACAAAAGGATGAAGTCTGTGACAAAGCCATCCAATCATTGACTATCGGTCAAATTACAACCGAAGTGTCGGAATTGAAGAAAAACAAAGGACAATTTCCAAGCGACACCTAGGTAAATCCTTCCCGTAGCTCGTCTCGTAATGTTCCTATTAACCATGTTAGTGTTTTGAGAAGTGGAAAAAGTATAAAACTGATTTATCACCGGGTTTGGTTGATGTGGAAGTTGAGGACATTACCGGTAATGAAAGTGATGATAATGAAGTTGAAACCAACAAACCCATTAAACATGCCACTTTTGAAAAACCCTTATAAGCTTCGGGTTAAGCCCCAAACTAAAAAGATAAAAACAAGGAAGATGAACCAAATGCGGTTCCATTTCCTTCGGCTTTGCTTGACCCGGGTAAGAAAAATGTAATTTAAAATTGGGGTCCTCAAAAGGAGGAAATGTGGGAGGTGTTTAAATAGGTAAAAGTGAATTTACCTCTACTTGAGGCAATCAAACAAGTTCCCGCATATGCAAAGTTTTTAAAAGAATTATGCACTCAAAAGAGGCAACAAAAAGTGCCTAAACGGGTGGATTTAACTGAGCCAGTAAGTGCGGTTTAAAAGGAGATCTTCCTCTTAAGCTTCAAGATCCAGGAACACATTTAATTAATATTCATGTTGGTGATTTTCAAATGTCTAGGGCGTTATTAGATCTTGGGGCCGGAGTAAGCATTCTCCCTGGGGGTTTATATGACCAATACGATTTCGGTCCTTTAAAACGTGTTAAGACTACATTTGTATTGGCATAATTTCATAAGCTTCCACGTGGGATCGTGTGGGATGTGATTGTGAAAGAGGAGGATTCTTACTATCCTGTGAACTTTTTGGTGTTAGATTATTCATCGGGTGACTCAAGTCAACAACAAAATGTTATATTGGGTCGACCATTTTTGGACATGGCCCATGCAATCATTGATTGTAGATTTGGTACCGTAGACATGGCGTTTGGTAATCGGAAAATGCGCCTTAATGTTTTTACTAACATTGCTAGTTCTTTAAGTGGTGAAAAGTGTTTTATGGCAGATGTGGTGGATCATTTTATTCCTCATGAATATGATGCGGATTGTGTGGAAGCTTGCATTTATGATTATTCTTAACAGGTACACGTGTGTGCTTTGCGGATGGAGGAACAAAAACAAGATGCTCTAGCTATGCAAGTGGAAAGACCACCATGGACACATCAATTTGAGAGCTTGCCAACGGAGATTAACTCGGATACAAAACCATCTTTGGAGTGTCCACCAAAGGTTTAATTGAAGGAACTTTCGAGCCATTTGAAGTATGAATTTTTAGGGGAAAATGAAACCCTTTTGGTTATCATTGCTTCTAACTTGGAGGAATATCAAGAGCGGGCGTTGGTGAAGGTTTTGGAAGAACATAAGTCGTCCATTGGATGGACACTTACAGATTTAAAGGGTATTAGTCTTTCTTCTATTGTGCATAAAATAATTACAGATGAGGAGGCTAAACCAACAAGGGAGACTTAAAGAAGATTGAACCCGGACTTACTGGAAGTGGTGAAAAAGGAGTTGATCAAGTGGTTGGATACGGGGATCATTTATCCCATCTCAGATAATGCATGAGTGAGTCCGACACAGGTAGTGCCCAAGAAAGCCGACATCCAGGTAATAAAAGATGATAACGGTGAACAAATTGCCACCCGACCGGTAACCGGGTGGCGAGTGTGCATCAATTATAGAAAAGTAAATACCGCAACCTCAAAAGACCATTTTCCGTTACCATTCATTGACCAAATAATTGAAAAACTTTCTGGTCGAATAAATTATTATTTTGTGGATGGGTATTCGAGGTACAATCAAATTGCAATCCACCCTGATGACCAACACAAAACCACCCTCACTTGTCCATATGGTACTTTTGCCTTTTGACGGATGCCATTCAGATTGTGTAATGCCCCGACCACTTTTCAAAGATATATGATGAGCATCTTTTCAGACATGGTCGGGGATTCACTTGAGGTTTTTATGGATGACTTTCCATTTTTGGCTCAACTATCGAGTCTTGTCTCAATGATTTAGAAAACGTTTTGAAACGATTTGTTGAGACAAACTTGGTTTTAAGTTCGGAGCAAAGTCATTTGATGGTGCAAGAGGGCATTGTGTTGGGTCATGTGGTCTTAAGTAGGGGGATGGAACTTGATCAAGCAAAAATTAAAGTAATTTCATCATTGCCACCACCGAAAAATGTCAAAGGGGTGAGATCATTTTTGGGACATGCCGGATTCTATGGAGATTCAATAAAGGCCTAGTGCAATTTCAAAACTTTTATGTAATATCTTATTGAAGGATGTCCCCTTTGAGTTTACTAATGAATGTTTTCAAGCTTTTTACAGTTTGAAGGAAAATTAAGTGCAAGCACCCGTTTTGCAAGCACTGTATTGGTCAAATCCTTTCGAAACTATGTGTGATGCTAGTGATAGCACGATTGTAGCGGTCTTGGGTTAAAGAGTGGATAAAAAGCCGGTGGTGATTAGTTATGTGAGAAAAACTTTATTCGAGACACAATTGAATTACACCACTACCGAGAAAGAGTTGCTTGCGGTGGTGTATGCCTTATACAAGTTTCGTTCATATATTTTGGGAAGTAAAGTTCTGGTGTATTCGGACCATAATGCGGTATGATATTTGATGGAAAAGAAAGATGCCAAACCGCGCTTGATTCGATGGGTGTTGTTGTTACAAGAGTTTGTTCCTGAAATTCGTGACAAGAAAGGTTGTGAGAATGTAGTAGCGGATAACTTGTCTCGGATTTCACTTGAAGGTGTTGATGATCCGATGGAGATAAATGAAAATTTTCCCAATGAACAGTTGCTCGTCGTTTCGGCCGCACCGTGGTATGCTCACTATGTTAATCATTTAGCCACGGGTGCGATTCCTGAACAATGGTCAAAGAAACGGAGACGACAATTCATGACCCAAGTCAAGCAATACATTTGGGATGAATAGGACCTTTTCAAGGTTGGAGCGGATCAAGTTCTTATAAGATGTGTACCCGAGAATGAAGTGCAAGAGATTTTGAAACACGCTCATTCTTTGGCATATGGGGGCCATTTTAGTGGCTATAAAACGGGGTATAAAGTACTTACATGCGGGTTTTATTGGCAAACACATTTTTTAAGATGCTAATGAATATGCTCGACATTGCTTAAATTGTCAAAGAATGGAGGGAATATCAATAAGAAATGAAATGATTTTACAACCCATCATGGTGTTTGACATTTTTGATGTTTGGGCTTAGACATCATGGGCTTGTTTCCGAACTCATATGGGTACTTATGCATTCTTGTTGCAGTTGACTATGTGTCAAAGTGGGTTTAAGCGTTTGCAACAAGAACTAATGATCACTCTGTGGTGTGTAAGTTTGTACAATCCAACATTTTCTCAATATTTGGAGTTCCAAGAGTTATTATAAGTGATGGTGGATTGCATTTCAAGAACTTCACGTTTAGCAAGTTGTTAAAACGTTATGGTGTTAATCACCGAATTGCAACGCCTTACCATTCTCAAAGGAGTACCCAAGTTGAAGTTTCCTAACCAAAAATTAAGGAAATTTTAATGAAGATGGTTCGCGTCGATAGGAAAGATTGGTCGATTAAGTTGGATGATGCATTGTGGTTATATCGAACCGCCTATAAGACACTGATTGGTACCACTCCGTATCGTTTATGGAGTTGGCTCACCGGGCATTATTGGCAATTAAGAATGTGAATATGGATTATAAAGAAGCCCGTGAGTTGCGGAAATTGAAGTTGAGCGAATTCGAGGAAATCCGGGATGAAGCATACGAATGTGCCTCGGCTTATAAAGAAAAACCAAAAAGGGTTCATGATGCGAAGATAAGGAAGCGAACATTTGAAGTTGGGAAAAAGGAGTGGCTTTACAACTCAAGACTCAAATTGTTTCCCGGGAAGCTCAAAAGCAAGTGGATGGGTCCTTGTGTCATCACAAGAGTAGGGAGGTTTGGTGATGTTGAGATTGAAGACATGCAAAATCAAGGTAAACAAGTTGTGAATGGACATCGCCTCAAACCATATCTAAAAGGGAAAGATGTAAATATGGTTGAAGATGACAAGGTGAGTTTCATTCTAAACTCACCGGATGGTCCCACCTCGTAAAGGCCCAGGTTTGTTGTATAGTTTAGTTTAGTTTAGTTTTTGGCCAATTTGGTTTAAAAATTTTTTTACCTTTCCCATTTTTGAGTATGTCCGACTCAAGTGTGGGGAATTTCTTATGAATTTCTTTAACGTGTTGGGGACAACTTGGATTTTTCATGGGTGATAGGGTAATTTTTGTTTTTGTAGGTAATTATTTTTGTTTTTATTTAATATATTGTTTAAAAAAATAAATATTTTGGACCGTGGACCACGATCCTTGCCCGTTGCCTACAGCGAATGGGACCGAGGGTTATGGTGTACAGACACACCACGGTACGGTGTGGTCTGTCCACTTTAATGCAACTTGACCATGGATCACGGTGTGAACCGTGACCCACGGTCCAGATATGACTGTCCTTTGTATATTAGGTGATCGTGGACCATGGTTCACACAGTGGCCCATGGTGCGGTAAAATCTTCTATGTCCGATGGTAATTATAAAAAAAAAGAAAAAAAGAAATTTTTATTGTAACACAATTGTAGCCACAAAATACATCTACTCTCCCCTTTCTTCTTCAAGTTTCCATATTCTTCTTTATTACCTCTCTACAAACCCTAACTTCCATCACCATAACTTTCTCAAACAATTATTAATTTCTAAGATTCTTAAACCTATTTTGAGTGGATTTTTGTGAGGATTAACAATATCAAATCTATTTCCACTAACTTCTAACTCTTAATACTATTTCTGAGCATTTGGGTGCCGAGTTTCTTAAAAAAAATTGGGATTTTTGCCTTCTGTGAAGAAAGTAGTATTTTATCATCCTATTGAACAACCAACGTATGTCCTTTTTCAATTCTTTGTATACATTACAAAAATTTTTAAGGTAGAATTGATTTGACTTATAACCACTTACTTGTTTGGTTGATTAGTGTAATGATGATACATTGTGGTTGTAGACAGTAGATAAGTGTCTTAAACATATGGTATTTACATTGAAAAGTTAAAAATCAAGTGTTTATTTGAGTTTTGAAATTTTGGTGAATTGAATAGTTAGTTGAATATCCACAGCCATAGTAAAACGAAAGTGTGGGGATGTACCTATTGAATTAGTTTTGTTTGTTTTGGGTGATTTATGTGTGTAGATGGGTAGAACCTCAAAAAAAGGTAAAGGGAAAGCCACATCTTCCAGTGGTCTAGCAGCTCATGCCAAAAGGCAAAGAATGCAAGAAGAGCAAGAGCGAGTGGAGATACGAAAACCAAACTGGAGGGGTGGGGTGTTGTTAAGCTACCCCTTAGATGGCAACCTGAATTATTTAGAGATAAATTGAGCACATTGAACAAGAGAAGTGAGGCGTTTATGTGTGAGAAAGAGGTGACTGATAAGTTTTTGAAGCATTCGGGGTGTTTGATAAGTTGAAGCGCTAGGTTGGGAGTCGGCGCTAAAGTACTATGATGAAGAACGCAACACATTGTATGACAGAGAAATCGAAGAATGGGTATCGACTTTGAGGTGTCCAACGTTTAAAAAAGCCACCGAAATGAAACTGATTGGCACGGTGGGTGGAAATCTAGTGGTGATGTCTTTTGAAACTTTTAACCAAATTGCCATATTCGATAGCAAGCCTGCTAACTTGTACACATACCCAACGATGAAAGACTTGTTTGAGGAACCCGACAAACATCCTCAGTGGCACACTATGTTGGGGAAAGTCCTTAAAGGTGGTAGGGGTATGAGTCCAAAGATATGGAGGAATGATTTAAAAATTGAAGCGAAGTTGCTGATAACAATCTGTTTAACCAATGTGGTGCCTTGTCGGGGAGATATTTCGATTGTGAGGAATAGCGATATTCCCATTTTGGATGCGTTTATGTGTGGGAAACCACTAATTTCCTTCCATTTCTTGGTCATGCACAATATATGGATTAGCCGAGAGAGTAAGAAGCTAAATTAATACCGCACTGTCGACTGATTACAGCAATAATGAAGTTACATGGAGTTATTCAAGAAAATGTTGTTGGGATGAAAAAACGTTCAAGGAGCACAAGTTGAAGGATTTGCGGCTGGGTTGGATATATACCAAAGAGGATAGATATCATCAGCTCAAAAGTGATATTGTGAAGTGGAGAGTGTTAAGAGAAGATGTGGAGGCTGTGTCGGGTGAAGAAGAGGAAGAGGAAATAGAGGAAACGAGTGAACCAGAGAATATGGAAACTGGTGGTGCTAGTAGTTCCCAACACGGGGGTTGGGATTATTCATTGGATTATTCTTCGTATGATAGTAATTGGGCCCACATGGAGTCAATGTAAGGCCTAGTTACCGGTGCTCAGTTTGGACGTTGGATTTACTCGTAAACACAGTTCTACAAATCAGAGTTTATTAAAACTTTCGCGGAAATGTTAGCTTTAATCATTCGATACAAAACATTCGGTCTTTTCTTTAAAACATAATACACAACATCATATTTAAAACAACATTTCTCTTCCATCTTCAGATGCCAGCCGTTCAATCAATGCCATGTGCCCCCCTCATGTTAGCTCATTAAACATGTTTACCTGCGTGCATACTAAAAGTCAGCTACGCTGAGTGAGTTCTAGTTAATCAGAAAACATACAATTCATTCTCATACATTCCTTCACGTATCCGAAGACACGTATTAATACCTTAACCTTGTGTACATATCCATAAGAGGAATGTCACGTAATATCTATGAAAAGAACTATTATTATTACCCATACTATATATATATTCTCCATAGAAGGAACATTCTATATACTTACCATAGAAGGAACACTCTGTATATACTTTCCATAGAAAGAACACTATACTATCCATAGAAGGAACACTACATTATCCATAGAAGGAACACTATGCTATCCATAGAAGGAACATTATATATTATACATAGAAGGAACTCTATATATTATCCATAGAAGGAACACTATATATAAGTTATTATTTTAATATCCATGCAAGGAGCTAATCACTTCCCTTGGCGAGACGTGCAATATCTGAAGATCGTTCACGTACCGACAAGCTTTCATTCTCATTCAAGACATATATAGATAACATATAAATCATACATGGCATACACTTACCATTTAAGGTAAGTGTATTAACATTCACATCGAGTATGCACACAGCCCCGAAAACATAACAAGGAATGGGGGCTAGAAACTCACCTGGATCCTGTTATGTAAGGCCCCGATTCCGGTGCCCTACTTTAGCGTCGGATTTACTCATAAACACAGTTCTTACAATCAGTGTTGATTAAAACTTTCGCGGAATAAATAAAACTTCGATCATTCTTTACAAAACATTACAAACTTGTCTTTAGATCATAACATAAAACATCATGTTATAACATCATTTATTTTATCAATAGATGCCAGCCATTCAATCCATGCCATGTGCCGTCCTCGTGCTAGCTCTTTAGACCTGTTTACCTGCGTGCATACTAAACCTCAGCTACGCTGAGTGAGTTTTAGCTAATCAAGCAACTTACCATACAACCATTACATGCAGTCACGTACGTGCCTGAAGACACATAGTCCGATGTCTGACCTGTTCACCTTACCACTTAACCACTTAACTGTCCCCTACGTCTTAGCCACTTGTTTTATGGAAGCACATAGAGGCTTTCCCTCCCACACACTCACGTTATGCCACTTAATAACGAAGGCACGTATAGGCTTACCCTACCTCGCACTCACGTCATGCCACTTTAATAACGAAGGCACATATAGGTTTACCCTACCACGTACTATCGTCATGCCACTAACACCCTTACTAGACCCTTGCCACTTCTATCACACTCTACCTCTGCTTGTCTACAACACACTTTCTATCATTACATCATTTACATAATAACCAAGTTATATAATAACATTTACACACGCTAATAACCACTTAGAGATCATTCCCATTAGCGGTACGTGCAATATCCGAAGATCATTCACGCATCGACAAACTTTCATTCATAACATAATACTTACTATCACATCAATCATTATAGCATACACTTACCACTTAAGGTAAGTGTATTCACACTTCACATTGAGTATGCACGCAACCCCGAAAACATAACAAGGAAATGGGGCTAGAAACTCACTTGAACTCGGTTACGTTCACCGTTAATGGTTATTCCTTTCTTGAGCTTAGTGCGACTAACTGTATAACAATTACATGTATCAATTAACTATTACTACCCATACTGTGTTTCTAGTTTAATTATTACCCACAACGAGCGGGGGTCCGGGGCAGCGCCCCTGGCAGCGGGGTTCTAGGGGAGGCAGCCCCCAGCAGGGTCCAAGGGGTAAAGCCCCTAGCTGGGGTCGAGTTGCCAGGTCAACTTGGAAAAATTTTATTTTCATTAACCGTCTTAACACATTTTTCATTAAAATTTTAAATTATTATCTAATTCGCCATCTTATTAGCTATAATAAATTAAGCCTAATTCGTTATCAGAACACAGCCTAATTCGTTATCTACACATGATCTGATTCGTTATCCTGCTTCGTTAGTTTAATTCGTTATATTTCACCACTTGATTCGTTATCTTATCATAACGAATTAGATGAGTAATGAATCACTTGATTAGTTGTCTTAACATAACGAACTGGACGAGCTAATTCGATATCTTGACAGAACGAATGGGCAAGTAACGAATCACTTGATTCGTTATTTAAACATAACGAATGGGCACAAGCATCAGTCTTATCTAGATCTTTGACTCAAGGGGTCAAAGTCACACTCGTCAAGAACACTATACAGTCAACTCGTACCAGATCTACAATAATCCTTCATTTCTTAACGAAACAACACGATTTAGGTATCAATGAACTCCTAATACCAACGCCAACAAACCCTAACCCTTCATTCATCCATATATTCGTGTTTATAGGGTGCGATTTATACATATACACATATGGCACATTTTTCCTAGATTAATCTATCAAATGTTAACCAATTTCAATAGGATTTTTTGCGTTGGATTCATTTTCATTACTCTCATACAAATATAAGATTTCCCAACCAAATCTGAACCTCAATGAACAATTTCTCATTTTAAATGTACCTTAAACGAGCCGGTTTACGAACTCGAGCTAGTCTTGATGTAGGTTTGGCTCGTTACGATGTTTCACCACCAACAAGTTCGGGTTTTCACCTTCGGATCTTGGCTCGGGATAAAGGATGGTGTTTGTGTTTTTTTCAAGGTGTAGGCTATGGTGTAGAGATAAAATGAAAAGGATTAGGATTTAAGAGGCATTTATACTCCCTTAAGCCCATGTAATAAGACCCATCTTGCCTTTTAGGTCCATACTTATTCTCATTTAATTAGCCTATTTAACCTTTCATCTTTATTATTTTATCAATTCTCTACTGACGAGTAAACGTTCCCACCATAATTAAATAATACAGTTAATATTGTTTTTAGAAATTTCAGGATGTTACATGTTATGTCTCCGTTTATCGTTATTCCTCTTCTTAACTGAGCTCTACTGACTGTATATAAGTTACACGTATCAATACTCATCCTATTTGTATTTAAGCCAAAATGGCTATGTCTGATATAATCTATTGGCCTTGCATTAGATTACTTTATACTTAGAATATTTTCATCCCATTTGTATTTCAGCCAAAAATGGCTAAGTCTGATATAATCTATTGACCTTGTATTAGATTACTTTATTCTTAAATTTTTTTCATCCCATTTGTATTTCAGCCAAAAATGGTTAAGTCTGATCTAATCTATTGGCCTTGTTTAGATTTACTTTATACTTAGAATATTTTCATCCCATTAGTATTTCAGATAAAAATGGCTAAGTCTGATCTAATCTATTGGCCTTGTATTAGATTACTTTATACTTAGAATATTTTCATCCCATTTCTATTTCAGCCAAAATGGCTAAGTCTAATCTAATCTAATTGATCACAAAGTGATCGATTTTAAATAAGTCATCGAATTCAAAGTAAGCGATTCCATAAAGTGATCGATTTAGCAAAAGTAAGTGAATTTAGAAAAGTGATCGATGCTCAAAAGTGATCGATACTCCTCTCATTATTTGCTAAGGCTATTGTAAGCGAATCTTAATGTAAGAGATCATTTTGTAATAGAGTATAAAGTGATCGATTCTATAAAATTAATCGAGTTTCAATGTGATTGATTTCGTCAATTGTAATCGAATTATAAACTTTTGATCGACTTCCTCAAAGTAACCGAGTAATCAAAGTGATCGATTTTCAAAGTGATCGATAACTTAAAAGTGATCTATTTGGCAAGAGTGAGCGAATATACAAGTGTAAGCGAACATAAAGTAAGCGAACACAAAAGTAAGCGACTGGTCTGATTAAATAACTACGGGTTTGGTCCTTTTAAGTCGTTATTTTATTCGTTTTAACCCTAACATCTTGCCAAAGCTCG
>NW_027502912.1:0-61481 GCF_021521415.1 Bidens hawaiensis
ACGGCGTTAACCTGAAATTGGCGAGTGTCACAAACATAAAATGTTTAATGGGTCGAAATGATGTGGAAAACAGTTTCATTAACTATATATATTGTCACTTTTTAGTTTTCCACTTGTTTTTTAGTCAATGTTCGCTTTGTTGGCACTTGGGTTTAACTGGGACAATTAAAGTGTAGGGAGGAGGTAATGTACATTGACTCTATGTTGTAATGTCAGACTTTGCAAACTAACTTTGTTTTGTTTTTTTTTAATTTGGTTTTCCGTTAGCTTTAGTTAATAATTAACCACTCATTCATACTCAATTTCCATTCAGGTAAGTTCGGTTTGAAATATTTTGTAAACCGGATTTCCAAAGTTTTATTTTCAGTATTTTATAACTATTTCATTTTCAGTTTTATTAAAAAAAATCAAAAAAGTACAAATACAAAAGCATTTAATTTTATTCTTTTTAATTTACTTACTCCCATTGTTTGTTTGCTTGTTTATTTTTGTTTTAAGGATGTCGGATATCGATGTGTCTAAAGAAGCGGGAAAGCGAAAGAAAGGCCCGGTTCCGCGCCTACGAGGCGGGCCGACCGAGGTTGTCATTGCTAAGCCGAAAACGAGTGTTATTGAGTATTAAAACAAACCGATTGATACGAGAACAAAAAGTCAAAAGCTCCCCGATTATTTGTTATTAAATTTGTGGAAGATTCAGACGAGTATGCTAGGATGGATAATCTTATTAATTCGGACTTTCTCACTTTCAAAAATATTGATTGGAATTTTGAAAGTTCGTGAGATGGATCGTAATCAAGTTGTATTTATTTTATAACATTTAATGGCGGAAACACTAAGCAAAGGGTTAAACACATAACAAATCACAAAAATATTCACTAATATTCATATGACATGTATGTACAAGTGATTTGCAAGAACTCTCTCTCTCTCTCTCTCTCTCTCTCTCAATATTACAAGATATGACTAGATAAGCTCATATTTATACTAATACTCTATACCTATGAGCCCGTATAAGTTTTTTCTAGCGTATTAGCTTATACGCCCATAACACTTAATTACCTCTTAACAAATATACCCAATTTACATTATCAGCTCATTTAACTAATCCACGAACTAGCGATAGCCAAAATGTTCTAACAGTCTCCCCCTTGTATATTGCTTGGTCTTGATGTCTAAGCAGTAGACCTTTATGTTTCAATAGACTCCCCCTCGGATATTGCTTAGACTAACAAACTCGATCTTCAAGTCATCCCCCCCTATAGTCTTGATAATCTAACACACTTCTTCTTAAGCTTTCAGAATTGACATGTATAACTGTTGAATTTTCTGAACTTTTGGATTTGACGGATATGTCTTTTTCAACATCAACTTGATCGTGTGAGTCTTTCTTCTTAACGGTCCAATGATATAACTTTGAGATGGATCTTTTCACATAAAATTTCAACTTTTCAAACTTCTTTTCATTACAATATTTCAAATCAACATTTGGCTTCCTTGAAACATCTTTAACGGAATCATCTTTTCTTCTGAACTTTGATTTGGAGGACCCATTGGAATATCTGATTGGACGTTTGAGCTCGTATTTTTGGATTTCGAATTTTTAAATTCTTGTTTTTCTGTTTTAAGAACACCTTGGTTGCCCACATCTGATTTTGGAATGTAACCAAACTTAGAACTATGCTTTTTACAAGAAGATTTCTTAGTTTGTTTACGTTTGTCTTTTTGAACATAGAAATCCTTATCGAATTGATTTTGGTACTGGATTTTCTTGCTCTCAGATGTCGTACCATGTACAAATGCAACCTTTCTTAACTTGCTCACGCTTAACAGTTTGTAGTTCCTATTTAAGTAAATCATTTTCGTCATTGCATCTGTTTATTGTTTTCTCATTTTGATCAATCTTCTCAAAAAGTGCCTTTTTGCCTTTTTTAAGTTCATCATAAGCTTCCTTAACTCGTTCTAGCTCATTTAGTAACGAGTTAGTGTAAGTTTTTAACCTTCTGTTTTCAACTTTTAATTCCAACAATGATTCTAAAACCAAATCTTCATCATATTTTGAAACACCGTCATCATCGAATTTTGGAGTGTTTTCAGTTTTTGGTAATGACAGTTCTTCAGGTTTTACTCTCTTTTCAGCAATTTTATCATTCTTTTGAAAATACAATCCATGATTCTTTATCTTCTCGATGAATTGAGAGAGATTGTACTTGTTGGGATCTGATTGAATTGATATAACAAATATACCCTAAACTTCAGCTAACGTCTCAACAAGTGTATTGGCCAACCTATCAATGTAATCTAACTCTCGTTTCTCAATCCCGACATGGTTCATATCATTCAAAAGATCGCAATATCTTTTGACTAATCGATCAAATGATTCTCCAGTTATTATATCAAACTTATCAAATTATTTTTTTAAAACTTGTCATCTATCTCTTATAAATGCTTCTTCAACGATAAACAAACTTGTAAATCCCATTTTCTTTATAAATGCTCGTGAATCAAGAAAAACTGAATTACTAGTTTATATGTTTTGAGCGGCGTATAAGTTTTGACAAACACTTACACAACGTAAAACCCAACGTGTAACCTCGTATACCAGCAATGTGTAACACTTTATCCGGTAGAACAAGTTTATACAAACACGAAGCTAATGCAACCAATTAAGATTAGCAATGGCGGCTTGAGTTCTTGACTTGAACATTTACTAATAGCCACGTAAGTTTTCAATTATCCATATAATCAACACTTTTGCGGTAACTCGAAACATTTAATGTCATCTCAATTAGCCATCTAGTTTACCAACCAAGGATATGCGGAGACCCAGTAATCGTCAAAACTAATTCCTTCATCTGTATATATTGAAAGCCTAATTATGCAGCTCCAAACTTATAGGTTTGAATGACAAACTTATGCTCAACAATTTGTAATAGTCAACCCAGCCGTAACAGTTTAACAACTTATACGCTAAAATCAATTAGCGTGTAAACCCACATATACATCCTCTCTCAATCACATATGCAGCAAGATTACAAGATATGACTAGATAAGCTGCTAGTTTTACTAATATTCTATACCTATGAGCCCATATAAGTTTTATCCAGCGTATAAGCTTATATGCTCCGTATAATCTTATACGCCCATAACACTTATACGCGTCTTAACAAATATAACAAATTGACATTATCAGCTCGTTTAACTAATCCAAGACCTGGCGATAGCCAAAATTCTCTAACAAATTTATTGGATACTATTGGTCAAAGAGAGCGAGTGGAGGAGTTGTTGGGCCCAACGTTTAAGGCGATGTTATCTCTAGACGAGCCGAAATTTAAAGAGTTGACGTTGGAATTTTTAAGTACTTATCAGTACAAAGATGTTAATTTTGGTCAACCGAATGCGATTACTTTTGCCCTTTGTCGAAATATGTAGGAGATGGATATGTTTGAGTTTAGGATAGAAAGAGGTTTTAACTCGGTTGCGAAGGTTCAGTTGCCGGAATTTAAGATGAGTTTTGGGAAAAGAAACCTTTGAGTTTCTAACAAGTTTTACTAATGTTCAATTGGCCAAGTTTTGGGAGAAGATAGCGGTTTCTTTGTTTTTGGGTAGTATGTTGAGTTCAGATATACGAGACCTGGTACTTTGTTATATTCATCGCATTTTGGTGAACACGCTTATTGGTCGAGGTTCGGGTGAGAATAAAGTTAATTGGTTGGATTTGTTTTGTTTGTGGCGATGGTGGAAAAAGTGCCGGTTAATTACGCTAGTATTTTGGCGTGGTCGTTTCACTGCGCGAGACGAGGAGGAACAAAGAAAAGGTCAAATCTTGATTTGGGCCCATATATCACGGTTATCTCTCGGAATTTGGGTGTTTTTCAACAGTTTAAACAGGAATATATGAGAAAGGGGCCCGCGAGGGAATTTGTTGGAGTTAGGAATTTGAGGAAACCTGGGATTTTAAAGCTTAGTGACCCGCTAGCATGCTAAGATCTTAAGGCGGGTCCACATGTTCAACCACCATCAGACTCTGAGGCTGCTGTGGCTATGAGACACGGATTGCCAACACACCATCAGATGCCTTTGCATCGATCTGATAGGTCGGCTATGCAGTTCCCTATTAAGGAGCCTCGCCCCGAGACGTTTATTGTTGAGACATTATATGACCGGATGGAGTCTTGTTTTGATCAGATCAGGCGGTATATAACCGAAAAATGTGATGACTTAAGGCGGATTATGAGAATGAACCATCAGTGGCACGTTGACACATTGAGACATCTGATGACTGGGCAAAACATTGGTTTACTTGATTATCCCCGACAGCTAGATGATGCGGGTCAGAGTGGTTCGAGTGCTTCGGGTGCTTTGGGTTATGGTTATAGAGCATTGTTTTACATGTCGTGTAACTCGGAGTTTGATAATGCGGAGACGTATCAGGCGTATGAGAAGAGTTCAGAGGAGGAAGAAGAAGAAGAGGATGAAGACTGGGTGTGGGGACGACACCTCCATATTGGGAGTTTGTATATTTTAGTTTATCTATTTTTCTTTTTATGGTGTTTTTATTTATATTTGGTCAGCATGTAAGGCCCCGAATCCGGTAGCCCTACTTTAGCGTCGGATTTACTCATAAACACGGTTCTTACAAATCAGAGTAATTAAAACTTTCGCGGAACATTAAAAACTTTCATAAAACATTACAGCAATCCAAAACTTGCCATAATTAAACTTTCTTGTCTTTCAAAATAAACGTCAATTAACATTAAAACATCTTCAGTCTTCAGATGCCAGTCTCCTATTTGCCCACCATGTGCCTGCTCAAGCTAGCCGTCTCATTCTACTCACCTGCGTGCATACTAAAAGTCAGCTACGCTGAGTGAGTTCTAGTTAATCGGACGCCATACAATACATACAACTACATACATATCCGAAGATACATATCCATACTTAATCCGTTACCCTACTACCATACATACATACATATCTACAATCACTAACCTCAGTCTACCAAGAGTACGTTCATAGTCCGCTTTCTATACCTGTACTCAAGATCGTGAACACGTAAAAGGTCCGCAGTCCTTACCTATGTTCACCAGTTATGGTACGTGCAAGGTCCGCAGTCCTTCCCTGTACCATCCTATATTGACAACACGTACAAGGTCCTCAGTACTTCCCTATGTTGCAACCTAAACCATAGCACGTACGAAGTCCGCATTCCTCCGCTATGCTAACACAAACATAGCACGTATAAGGTCCAAAGTCCTTTCCTGTGCTGACGCCTGTCTACATTACGTATAAGGTCCGCAGTCCTTATCTACATTGGCGTCTATCTCCTATAACACGTATAAGGCCCACCGTCCCTATCTACGTTTACATCTATCATCTACATCACGTACAAGGCCCGCAGTCCTTAACTACGCCATCACCTGCCAAGTCTATGTCCAACAGAAGTTAGAGGGATTCGCCATCCTAACTTACTATGTCGAACGTAGGACTCACATACCATTAGTGTACCTGTATACACATACTTCACATATACAATAATTACATTATAGCATAAGAACACTCTAGGCGTTCTTTACATCATTCATTTAACAACCATACCCCTTGTCGATACGTGCAATATCCGAAGATCGTTCACGCCCCGACAAGTGTTCATTTGTAATGTTCATACATCTTCGATATATAATATTCGTACCTTTATTTTTAACCTGACAGTACGCGCAATATCCGAAGATCGTTCGCGTACCGACAAGCAATCATTCATATTCATCACATATATCACATATGGCATACACTTATCACTTAGGATAAATGTATTAACAACACATCGAGTTTGCACACAGCCCCTAAAACATAACAAAGAATGGGGCTAGAAACTCACCTGAATCTTGTTACGCTCTCCGTTAATCATTATCCCCTTCTTGAGCTGTGCACGGCTAACTGTATAATATTTACATGTATCAATTAACTACTACTACTCATGTTGTATTTCTATCTTTATATAACCCACAACGAACGGGGGTCCAGGGGCAGCGCCCCTGGCAGCGGGGTTCTAGGGGCGGCAGCCCCTAGCAGGGTCCAAGGGCAGAGCCACTGGCTGGGGTCGAGCGTGGAAAAATTTTATTTCCATTTACTGTCTTAACACATTTTTCATTAGGTTTTTAATTTATTTTCTAATTTTCTAATTCCAACGAACTTATCATTAAGCGAACTTAAGCATAGGCGAAGTTGTCATCAGGCGAACTTAGCTTATGGCGAAGTTGTCATCAGGCGAACTTAGCTTATGGCGAAGTTTTCATCAGGCGAACTTAGCTTATGGCGAAGTTATCATCAGGCGAACTTAGCATATGGCGAAGTTGTCATCAGGCGAACTTAGCTTATGGCGAAGTTGTCATCAGGCGAACTTAGCTTATGGCGAAGTTGTCATCAGGCGAACTTAGCTTATGGCGAAGTTGTCATCAGGCGAACTTAGCATATGGCGAAGTTGTCATCAGGCGAACTTAGCATATGGCGAAGTTGTTATCAGGCGAACTTAGCTTATGGCGAAGTTGTCATCAGGCGAACTTAGATTATGGCGAAGTTGTCATCAGGAGAACTTAGCTTATGGCGAAGTTGTCATCAGGCGAACTTAGCTTATGGCGAAGTTGTCATCAGGCGAACTTAGCATATGGCGAAGTTGTCATCAGGCGAACTTAGCATATGGCGAAGTTGTCATCAGGCGAACTTAGCTTATCGCGAAGTTGTCATCAGGCGAACTTAGCTTATGGCGAAGTTGTCATCAGGCGAACTTAGCTTATGGCGAAGTTGTCATCAGGCGAACTTAGCTTATGGCGAAGTTGTCATCAGGCGAACTTAGCTTATGGCGAAGTTGTCCAGTTGCAGCTACTGTTCGTTCTTAAATCCCATAATCATCTTTGTTTCTTTACCAAATAACTCGATTTAGGTATCAACGGAATCGTCTGACCAGCGCCTACAAACCCCAACCATCAAATCGGCCTAACATCGATGTTTAAGGGGTGCGATTTAGGCATATAGGTTACGGGTTCTTTTATCAATCGATTAACCCATCAAATCTTAACCATTTTCAGTAAGTTTAGCTTTGTTGGATTCGTTTTTTACCATACAAACACAGATCTATCATTTCTATACTAATCCAAACCTAAACGAACAAGTTCTCGATATAAACGTACCGTAAACGAGTCAAACTACGAACACGAGCTGGTCTTTGATGTTGCTTTGGTTCGTCACGACGATCTAGCACCAACAAGCTCGGGTCCTCGCCTTTGGATCTTGGTTCGAGTTGTGTGTGTGTTTTGGGTGTGTGTAGGGATTATGGAAAGATGGAATGGGAAGTTAGGGTTTTAGGATGGTTTAAGGGGTATTTATGTCCCTTAAAGCCCATGGACCTAAGGCCCATCCCACCATCTTAATCCATGTAATTACCCAAGTCCATGATTCTTTCTATATTTAATATTAATTAAATATTAACACTCGTTTTTAAATCATGGACTTATTTTATTTACTAATATAAAATTCGGGATGTTACACAGCACTAATATTATTCTAAACTAGTTGATCTTGTAGGAGGGTTGGTGGATGGTGACTGTAGAAGACTAATAAGTAACTTTTATTTTCTAGATATTGTGGGTTACTTAGGTTTGTCGAGAGGAGTGGTTGTGCCCGTTCAGAAAGAAAGAATGAGTTGCTATATCTTGGTTAATGGTCGGTAAGGAGAGCACCCATGGGAATAGAATGGCACTTTGACAGTCTCACATATTACCAGCTAAGTCTTTTCCATTGTACTTTATTTTTCTATTTTTACGTTTTTTTAAGTTCTTGTTTTTGTTTTTACTTTTATATTTTTATGTTTTTTTTTATTTTATTGGCTCATGTTTCCGTGCCTGCATTGGGGACAATACAAAATTTAAGTGTGGGGATGGGACACAAATTTTTAACTAGGTTTTTGTTTTTTATTTATTTAAAAATAAATGTCCCTTTCGTATAGTTTTTTGCATGAAAGTGGGAGATGATGATGAGACTTATCGGAAAATGGTTTTTCAAACTACTAATAATATGTGATAATTAAAATAAAACATACTTAACTTGGGATGTGTGGTAGGCTCAGCCTTGAGAATGAAAGGGCAATTTGATAAAATGGGTTAACAAAAATCTCTTGTGGGTAAAGCGTTTTGTCCGTGGAAGATAAGTAATGAAATGTCGGGCTATACTCAAGCCTCAATTCTTGGTATGAAATGCGAAGATATTATAAATTTTAAATTTGAATACGTTATCATTTTATGCTTGGGTAGGCTTAACGTTTGAGTATGCCAAGTAGCCGGTGATATAAATCTTAAACTGTCTAGCTTTAGTGTTTACATTTCATTGGCGTATGGTTTTATAACATTAAATCTTGTACTGATGGGATCCTCAAGTCCGGAGACTATGGTTTTGTGTGCGGTCTATTCATCTGGGTCTTCATAACTACTAAGTGGGGTTATAAATATTTAAATAAAGCTAAAAAAGAGCAAACCCGCAGTTATCTGCCACATAAGTCATTAAACTTGATCACTGCGTACTTAAAGTCCAAATACACTACTGACTTGATCACCCACACTGTTTGCCATGAGGGGTCCCCTTGCTCGCGTCTCATTATCATTAATAGACGAACCACAAACGACAAGCCACATGTAAACACTATTGATGAATTCATGCATACTCTCACCTATGGTGATGGATTCGGGGTATTGCTTGATAACATGGGTATGTCATGTTGTGGGGAACACTAGCTTATAAATTAATTATACCTTAATTATATCTAATGGTTTTTTTTGGTATACTTTAATGCTTAAGCATAGGTGAATAAAAAATACCCTTGATCGTCTTAACTATTCATTAAAAAAGAGAGAAATAAAAATTTTAATTATGCTAATTTTGAGGTTTATGTCAAGTTGGGGTGATCTGGTATGGTAAAAGCTGAAAATAAGCGGGTCTTAACTGTGTAAACCACTCAGTAATATAATTGTTGGATCTTATTTTTTCCAGTATAGATTAAGGCATGGGTTCAAGGGGAAAACAATATCGGTGATAGCGGTTTTTGCGTTCTTCTAAAATTCTAAATTAATCTATACGTTTTAAGACTATATTTTCTGATTCTGATTCCATTGCATTAGGCTTTTAATTATTATTATTTTTTTGTTTTTATCTAAGATTTGTATTTTGTAGGTTCCAGATGTTGATCGTGGTCGAAAAGGGCAAAAAACGAGTCAAAATAGCCAAAACGAGAAACCGGAACGCGTCAAGAAGGAACCGGAAGGAGAACCGGTAGGACCAGGCCGGTCAAAATGGCCCCATATTATAGTACGATGGGCCGCGCGACCAGGAGGCTAGACCTAGCCGCACGGCGCTTAGACCCTCAAATTCTAGATAATTACCCCTTTTTGATCAGTATTGGGCCCTGCTTCAGTATATAAACAACCCTAACCTTAACCTGAACAATAACTTATAGCCACCAAACAAATTTGGAGATTACTTGAGCTATTATTCGAGATTCTTAGCGGTTTTGAAGGCACCAGAGAATCCGGTGAAGTGCTATCCATTCCAAAGTGAAGATTACGAGTATTATCACCTTTGATTTTCCGTTCTTCATTATTTCACCATGTTTTCTATTTTATTACTTTGTTTGATTTTGATTACATGATGCAAGGTTAAACTTATTGAACTACCGAGGTCATGATGAACCTTTTTTTGGTTGAATTTTGATTGGGATTATTTTCGTTATGTATTTATGTTTAAAGTAAATTGTTGAGTTTGATTAAATTGTTGCATATGAGTACTTGGTTTATTTGCTTAGATTTATTGTTTCACATCACTCTTGTTGATTGTTTCATAAGATAGGGTTTTGTTAGGTCATTTACTGTGTGTTCTTGACTAGTTTGTGATTGAATACGAATAAGATCATAGAAATAATAAAAAAAATTAAATAAATAAAAGTGAGCTGCTAACCTAAAAAGCTGTAAGATAATAGGTTATTGATAGATTTTTGTTTATTAGGATTGCTAGATTTAGTTCTTCGTAAGAAGTCCATCTAGGTTTGAATTGTCAACTTAGTCTATTAAATCAATTAAGTTTGATTAGCTACCATTGATTTCCGCGCTATGAGGTCGGATTTCACAATATAGGTACTTAATATATAAATAATTAAGTAACCAAAGGGAGTTCAATACGTAAAACTGGTGTGTCTTAAAACTTGTTAGAAACTCATATGTGTCTTCTTGAGAACGGTTAGGGGGGTAGTTTGGGTTTTCTTTCAATGGTGTATTTTATGATCCAGTTCCATAACTTAATTTTCCTAGTTAATTGATAGTCATAACTTAGGGGATTCTATCCTAGGTAGTCACTTCATCATTTGAATTAATCCAAAGTGAATTACTTGTTTTTAATCTCTTAAATAAATTAGGGTTTTTGTTAGTTTATTAATTAAATATTACTAGGATTTATTAGTAATCATTATGTCTTATTATTTAATTAATTAGGGTTAAGTTAGTTTGATATTAATTATTTTAAAAACCTCCCCTTTAATAATAATATCTGAATAGTCGTGTCAGTTAGTCGAGTCTAATTAGCTAGTTACATAATTTAAAGAGTCTCGTGGGATCGATGTCCGCATTTACTTAGCTATACTAGAGTCGACCGATACACCTGCGGGTTAGTAGTTTAAGAGTCTAGAGTATTAATTAGTGTCTAGATTATCATATTTTAGTTAATAAATTGTTTGACTAGTTTTAGCACGTCACCAACTATCCCAGAAAAAATTTAATTTAGAAATTTTTTCTAAAATACCTTTTTTTATATTAAAGACACATGTCTTCCATGTAGTACGTGTACACACTCTCATTCGCTAAAAATATATCCTCATACGCTGACATGTCCTTATTCGCTAATATGGTTCTCATTTGCTAGTCAATGAGAAAATGGAGTCGCATTTTCTTTAATATACCACATTTGCTATATAAGTTAACAAACGAGCTCATATGCTAAAGATTTAGCGTATGGTTTAAATAAGTAGTAAAAGGCAAGAAATATTAGCGAATGGCAAGATTCCGTAGTGAATGAGTAGATTGTAACGAAAAGTAGTGAATGGGATGTTGTGAGCAGTTACTGGAGCCAGAAAACCGCATCTCGCTAGGAAAGTTGGTTACAATGGATAGAAAAATGGTTTTCATGGCTGGAAACTTCAAATCACCTCCATTCATGGCTGTTAATGGCAAAAATCAGCAAATCTCACTCAAATTATCATATTGATCCACCAAAATACATATAAACCCTCAGATTTCATCAAGGAACACAAATCACTCATCAATTTCATCAAAATCAAACAGTACCAAACCTTGAATAACACAATGAACATGTCTCAGATCAAAATTCATAAAGAAAATGGTACATATCAGGAGCAATTCTCGCTTTGATTCCAATTGAGAAACCGTTTAATCCTCTATCATAATCTAATCGCATAAATATCAGGAGCAATTCCCGCTCTGACACAAACGATAGATGAAACGAGACAATAAATAACATAGAATGATACTTGAGCCGAAAGATTGTTTGTACATTGATAATAACTGAAAGATTACAATGATCCTTATACATGCATACATGCATACGGTTAAGCTTATCAGCTTCGATCTGCACCTTGTGGCATTATAAAGAGAATCAGGCAGCATAATGCTACTTTGAAGAAAAAGGCCAAGATCTCGTAGCCCAAATGAACATGATCATCCTATTTATAGGCCCAAGTCCCCCATTCTCTAACATCACTAATGAATGGGGGGTCCTGTTAAAGAATGTCTTACCATTTTCTACATTCCATAGAGAATGGGCTCTCTCTAGTAACAAATAAGCCACATATGCAACAATCTTAGCATATGTGCTCCTAGGCTAACGAATAGGCTGCCATACACTAGCATCCGTAGTGTATGGCCCTTTGTCTGAGAATGGACCCCATTCACTATACAATCCGTATTGAATAAGCCATATTACATGATAGCATAATGACTAAACTACCCCTAGCCTATTCGATCAGTTGAGGACAACGAATCGTGTACTAACACAAACTTATTTATTCTATGTTTTGTTCATTCTATTTGATTCAAGCTTTAATTCATAATATTCATTATGTTTTATCATTAAAAGTGTATACATATTTGTATATACAACCATTAATTGGCAAAGCCCATAGTATTAGGATGATTGATCTGTTTTCCCGACCTGCCCACTCCGGCCTCGGCCAGTGTGCTAACGGTCTTTAAGCATTAAACGTATTAGTATAATCATTGAATAGACGACTCGCTAAATGTGTTTAAGGTTGGGTTGTAATCAAAAAAGTATACAAATTCTTAACACATATGGAATGCTTTCAACTTAAAATTCATTTTCTATTATTTGAATAAAACCTATGTTCTCACCAACTATTTTTAGTTGACACTCTCGCATGTTTTTCAGGTAATGGAAATTAAGTGAAGAAGATTCTTGAAGTTTCACTTAGCGGAAGAATCAGACCTCGAAGTCATGTATAAAATGAACGTTATGTCTTGTTTTCTACTTGAATATTTTCTTTGTTTGTTTTCATGGCCGGAAACTTCAAATCAAGCTCCATCCATGGCTGTTAATGGCAGAAATCAACAAATGTCACTTAAATTATCATATTAATCCACCAAAATACATATGAACCCTCAGATTTCATCAAGGAACACAAATCATTCATCAATTTCATCAAACATACACCGAATCAATCAAAATCCAATCAAACAGTACCAAACCTTTAAGAACACAATGAACATGTCGCAGATCAAAATTCAAATCGAAATTGGTACGTCTCAAGAGAAATTCCCGCTCTGATACCAATTGAGAAACCGGTACATGCTCTAGCCGGATCTTATCATATAACATGACATACAAGATAGATGAAACGAGACGAAAAATAACATAGAATGATACTCGAGCCGAAAGATTGTTTGTACATTGATAATAACCGAATGATTACAATGATACTCACATATGCATACATACATAAGGTTAAGCTTAATCCGCCTCTATCTGCACCTCGAGGCATTATAAAGAGAATCAGGCAGCATAATGCTACTTTGAAGTACAAGGCCAAGATCTCTTAGCCCAAATGAACATTATCAGCCTATTTATAGGCCCAAGCCCGCAATCTCTAACATCAATAAAAAATGGGGGGATCCTGTTATTGAATGTCTTCACATTTTCTACATTCCAAAGAGAATGGGCTCTCTCTAGTAATAAATGAGCCACATAGGCTATCGAATGGGCTGCCATGCGCTAACATTCAAAGTGTATGCCATACGTTAACGTCCACAATGTTTTGCCCTTAGTCTAACGAACGGACCCGATTCACTATACAATCCATAATGAATAAGCCATATTACATGATATCCTAATGACTAAACTACCCCTAGCCTATTCGATTTGTTGACGAAAACAAATCACGTACTAACACAAAATTATTTTTCCTATGTTTTATTCATTTTATTTTATTCAAGCTTTAATTCATAATATTTGTTATGTGTTATCATTAAAAGTGTATACATATTCGCATATACAACCATAAACTGGCAAAGCCCGTAGTAGTAGGATGATACATCTATTGGCCCGACCTGCCCAATCTGTCCTCGGCCCGTGTGCTCAGAATTTAACGATCATTATACATTAAACGTATTAGTATAATCATGGATTAGACGACTCATTAAACATGTTAGAGGTTTGGTTGTTATCACAAAATTAAAAAATACTTAACACATATGGAATGCTTTCAACTTAAAATTCATTTTCTATTATTTTATTAAAACCTATGTTCTCACCAACTATTTTTAGTTGACACTCTCGCATGTTTTTCAGGTAATGGAAATTAAGTGATGAAGATACTTGAAGTTTCACTTAGGGGAACAATGAGACCTAGAAGTCATGTATAAAATGAATGTTATGGATTTTTTAATACTTGAATATTTTCCTCGTTTGAATAATATGTTGTTTGATTTCAGTAATAGGTTTTACATATAATACCATGTGCATTATTTCAATCTACACGCTCCCCGATGTTTCCACCACCGGCCGGGGGTGTGAGGATTGGTATCAGAGCTGGGTCGTAGAGAGTTAGTAACCCACCTACATCTAGGAGTCCCTTGGGTTGAAATTATGTGCTATTAGATGTACTAACTTCCTTTATGTAGCATGTCTCTCGATTCTCCAACTCCTCTGAAAACACACTCATCCCCATGCCACCCTTGGACAAAAACTACATTGCTCTAGAATACTTGGATGTTTCATTTGAGTGACCAAATACCAGCAGGCTTGTGTATGACTGGGTACTTACTTTTTTGTCTATCAATCAAAGAGATTTAACTTGAAACAAGCATATTTCAACAATGTATCTCCAATTAAGTTTAGCATTTTTCATTATGTTTACATCACCTTAGTCTTTACACATCATGGAAAGCTACCATACATATCAATGACTGCACTAATAGCCTTTTCATCCTATTAAATCCATATGATTGGTATAAATAATCAATATACTATCTTTTCCCATAAGGTAGGATCAATTTTCGTTGAAAAATCTTTTAAGCTTCTTTAAAGCTTGAACTAAATAGTCTTATCATATCTCAACACCGTTAACTTACTCTTTTGTCAAAAAAAATTGTTTACTTTAAAAAACTTCTTTTTGAAATTTTCCTTTTATCACAAAAGTTTTATAATCAAAGAAATTTTTTTTGCACAAACAATCAAATTACCTAATCAAACATAGTTAAAAAAGAAAGGTATGAATTAACACAATCAGACTAACATAAAGATCTACTCAAGATACATCATGCATAGTCTATAATTTCCTAAGCACATATTCATTTTAGTTCATCATTAATCAACAACATATTAGATAAGCGTGCAGATAAACATTTCAAAGCAGATGTAATCACAATTATCATGATCAATCACATAAACATACCTAAGCATCATAGATACCTAAGTAAGACATAGTTATTTAAGCACATATCAAGCATATCAAATTCACATTTCAGACACAAAACACAAGTAATCACTCAAGACCTTTTAACTGATAGTCACATAGCATATTAAGCATATAACATCAATCAGACTTCAACAGAGTTGATCATGCCTAAAGATTTTAATAGAAAGTGAAATCTTGTTTTATTTAGTGGTTTGGTTAACAAATCAGCCAAGTGTTCACTAATTTAAATTCTCTTAATTTCTGTTAATCCTTTCTCATTGCAATCTCTAATAAGATGGTGTCTAATTTCAATATGCTTGGTCATTGAGTTTTGGCCTGGATTCTTAATTATGAAAAATGCAGCAGTATTAACAATGAAAATAGGAGTGTTCAAGTAATTCAGACCAAAGTCAAGTAGTTGATTCTGAATCTAGAGGAATAGATCACAGCAAGCAGAGGCACAATGTACTCAGCTTCAACAGTGGAGACTTCCTACTCATATTGCATCCATCATAATCACTATCTATGTAGGCAAGTAGATCAAATGCATTGTTCTTTGGATACAAAATACCCAAGTCAGGCGTTCCTTTCAGATATCTAAAGATTCTCTTGACAGCAGTCATACGAGAAACTTTAGGATATGCTTGGAATCTTGCACACACACATACAAAAAACATATTGTCAGGTCTTGAAGTAGCTAGATACATCAATGATCCAATCTTAGCTCGATATTCATGTTGATCCACCTCCCCTTTTTCATCAGCTACCATCTTCTCATGTGTGTCCATTGGAGTAGAAGCAGTCTTCAGTTCTTGACATTTGATCTTGTTCAAGATGTCTTGTAAATACTTGGATTGACATATGAATATTCTATCCATCTTCTGTTGAACTTGCAATCCAAGAAGGAAATTCATATCTCCCATAGAGCTCATGTAGTATTTAGAAATCATTACTTCTTTAAACTCTAAACACATATGTTCATTTGTAGATCCAAAGATGAAATCTTCTACATACACTTGAACTAGAAGAAAATACCATCCATTTTTCTTGTAGAAGGGGGTCTTATCAATGGCACCCCATTGAAAACCATTTACAAGCATATGATTAGACAGTTCATCATACCAAGCTCTTGGAGCTTGATGTAACCCATATAGAGCCTTGTTTAGTTTATATACTCTATTTGGATAATCAGGATCCTCAAATCCTGGAGGTTGAGTAACATACACCTCCTCTTCTATCTTGTCATTCAAGAAAGCAGATTTGACATCTATTTGGAACACTCTTGTATTTTTAGAAGCAGTATAGGTTAAGAAAAAATTCTGATTGCTTCTAGCCTTGCTACTAGAGCGAACACCTCTTCAAAATCATTCCCTTATTCTTGTAAGCATCAAAGTGCAACAAGTCTTGCCTTGTTCTTCATTACAATCCCTCTTTCATCCTTCTTATTTCTGAAAAAAACCCACTTGGTGCCAATTGTAAATTTTTCTCTTGGCTTGTCAACTAGCTCCCGGACTTTCAGATATCTGAATTAAGCTAACTCTTCCTGCATTGCTTTTTCCCAACGGTTGTCTTTCAATACTTGAACAATGATCTTGGGTTATATTTGGGATAGAAAGCATGAGTTCAAACAAATGTTTGCAGATTCATATCCACTTCTGGTCACTCTTTCATGCAGGTCACCAATTTTGTTTTTTAGTAGGATGATCTCTTTGAACAGAAGAAGTTTGGATGATTTGATTAGTAGTGATGTTTGAGATTGAGTCATTGAGTTCTGGTTCTTTAATTGTCAAATATGATGATTCATTATTTATTTTAGTTTCTTCAACATTCTGATTTGATGTTGATGCAACATCAATTCTCATATTCAAGTTTGAATCAAAGTTTCAAATCTTGATTGTCTTTCAGCTTGGTCTTGATCTTGATGGTCACTAATTTGGTTAGCATTAAAGTCATGATTTTCTTGATCATGTGGATGATAAAGATGTTCCAGTCCCGTATAGCTCAGTTAATCTCTCAATTACTCGCTATCGTAACCCACACAAACGTGTTGACAAAAAGATTACAACATGCTGTATTTATGACAAACCAAAGAAAGTTAAAGGAGAAATCAATAATACTCTTAATATTGCTCAATGGACAAGAAAGTAACAAACACACAAGTAACTCTAAAGATTCCATTTATATTATGAAGGATACAATGAAAATCAGTTAGGGTTTCTAGGTGGAATGTTTGAATTATTGGCAGCTTTTCCTTACAAGATATAGACAGCCGTCAAATAACAATATTCGCTCAGTGTCCGTTGTTGTCATTTGAGTGCCCTAAAGTTTCCTTTTATAGGCTTACCCTGACATTGGTTTCAGAAACCCTAATGATTGATACAAAACATATTCAAACGTATTACAAAACATTCTAAGTGTAAACAGGTCTTTGAGCAAGATTTTCAGCTTTTGTATTTAGCGAACAGAACTGGTAACCATTAAGTGTGCTGGGGAACAGTTATCCGAGTAAGCTTTACTAAGAATATTTTCTTAAAAAATATTCATCAAGCAGGCTTCAATATTCCTGATAATACCAAACTTTTCTCGATAAATATCCTACGAGAAAACTTGTTCTTTAGAGATCCCTTCAAGCTTGCTGGGACCACTGTTTATTATATTTAAACCTTGGTAAATCTACCAAAATACTTGGTTTAGCTTGGTTTAGTCAAGACTTTGCTCCGCAACAAGCCTTGCTTGACTTGAAGAACAACCTTGCTTGATGAAGTGTAGTTTTCTCAAACTAACACTTAAGAAGAATTCAAGAAGATAAATTTGCTCGAAGAGCAAAATACCTTGGTTGACTAAGTTTAAGCTTGCTGGGTGACCTAAGTGTGCTCGATTTCCATACTTAGCCATTTTCAAACAAGGTTAAGAAGATTCCAATATTTATTAAGTCTTCCCTTATCCCAACAATCTCCCATAGATTGGAAGACACTCAGCTACACCAAAACACCTATTAGGTTACATACATTTTTCAAAAATACACATCAAATTTTCAGAAAGTCAAATTACATAACTTAATGAAAAATTTACGAATGAGAATTCTGTCACAAGGATATTACAAAGCAAATTTAAACAGAAAAGAAAAGTCTTCAGTGTCTTGAACTTGTAGCCTCTTTTCTTCTATCATGCTTGACTGCAACAGCTTTTTCCTTGAATAAGAAGATCTCCATGTGGTGTGGATGTTGTGAGGGCAGATTCCACCTGATTATATCCTCCAAACCTCCACGTGAAGAAATTCTAGATCTTTGTCACGTTGAATGATACCTAGGGCCAGTCTATCAGAATTTCTAAGAATAAAAGATTGATCTTGTGGTTCAAGTACAATCTTAGAAATTCTGCTTTTTTTCTGGACGTCATGGTTGGCCTGGTCATCTATCGACTCATACATAAACACACTTTCACGTTGGCAAGAGGATTGGAATATTTGGTCTTCTGTTTGGAAGAAGCTTCAGTCAACACAATGTCCATCATCCTTCTCTACCTTTTGGTCCTCTCAAAATTAGGGAGTTCCAACTTCCTATTTTTATTCAACAAGGGAAATCCTTTCCTGGATTGATCTTTCAAGTGTTAGGAAAGCTCATTCCTTTGTTTCCTGCAAAACTTTGTCTATCTTGATAGTCATATCTTCCAATCATTCCCCTGTTAAAATCCTGAATGTCATCCTTAAAGACTATATGCCACAAATCACCACTATTCATGATTACTTTCAAGGACTTTGTTATAGCATCAGAATGCAGCCTTTTTAGAAGGTCCACATCAGTTGGTGGCCTTTGTTGTCGCTGATGTGTGGCTCTGGTAGTTGGAATTGGGACACTTACAGTGGAAGACCTTGGAGAATATTTCTTTTCAGTAACTGGTCATCTCACATGCCCAGATTGTTCAAACATATTTACAATTTTCTCTTTTGGCATCATCACAAGCTTTTAATAATTTCCACTTTCTTTTGTCCATTGTTGTAATCATCTATATTATTTCATCGTCAGTTGTACCAACAGGGACAGATCTTTGAGTTTGAATTGGTTTGCCTCTTTGTCCACACTGAAATGCTAACAATCTCCTCACTTCTTCCTCCGTTTTCTCCCATTTCTCCTTCTCAGTATAAACAGATCTTTCAACTAACCCTTTCCAAGATTATCAATACCCCTTCACCCATGCCTTTACTCATCATATCCTTTTAAGTTTTTTATTTTGTTCTCATCCTCCTAGGGCAACAAATTTTTCTTCACAACTGCCTCAATAGGCTCTTCCTTCACACTCACTAGGGGAGAAGTCTGAGAGGTTTTTGACTTTTCTTTTTCTTCATTGTATTTTACCTTCTCGGACTCATATATGGACATTTTTTCTTTGACGCTCAAGATTTTTATTTTCTCCCCCTCTCCCCTTGCTGTCACTAGCCTATCAAACAATATTATCTGCTAATCCTCCCAATCTTTCTTTTCTTTTTCAGCCAATGCAATCAACTTTGGTTTTCTCTTTCTTGTACTTGTTTCAAAATGAATTTTCTTTGAGAACTTATTAAACTATTCTTCAACATATTCTTTCTCATTTTCTCCACGTCATTCATGGCAACACCATGATCAATCAAGAACTTGAATTTGCCACCATATTTTTTGAAGAGTTTTTCAATTTTATCTTGTTGATCAGTTTATTTCTTTTTCCTTCTTTCCCATTCCTCTTTATCGGTTCTCTCCCTGATTGACTTGCAGACACCCTGCAGTTCTTCAAATTTCATGTGGCTCAGTTGCTTTTATGAAAAACCTTGCATTCTCAAGTATGCAAGGAACCTTTGATTGTCTCTGTTTTTCATTCCCTTTTTCTTCGTCAATACCTTCACTTCCTCATAAAGTAACACCTGAAACCCTTCATCGGTCACTGGATCCAGGGTTTCAAATTTGTATCCATGATACATCTGGCTGATGATCTTAGGGTCTTCTTTCTTTGCTTCGTCTAGCATGGTCTTAATGTCCTCCCTGTGAGAATCAATCATATTGACATGTGGAGAAGCAACCAGATCATCTTCATTTTCAAACAAGTCAATTAATTCATCAATTCTTGGTTCATCTACTTTGGGCTCAGTTTCAGTATGAACATGCTTAACATATTGTACAGGTACAACCCTGATAGGATTCTTCTTTTTCTTGGGCATTGCCTCTTCAGGAAAGTTTTCACCATATCCTCTTCTTGGCATATTTAATTATGTATTATGGCAAACTCTTCTGATATTTACTCATTTCATCAAATAAGCTTTGATTCATCATATCACTGTCCCTTTTTATCATTTCTTGTTGCATGGTTTTAGCATCATGAATATCAGCTACAAACTGCCTTTCATCATTTTCATTCTCAGGCTTAGCAGCAGTGGTAGTAGGGATAATTTGTTCAGTTTGTTCAGGCTCAACATATTTGTCCTGGGGTTGCTGAAATTAATATATATGACTAAAGCCAAGGAATTGTCAACCTTCTCCATCTGTTGAAATGTTAGCAACCCCTCAATCACCTCTTGCTCAATCTCCCCCCTTATCTTCATCAAGATTTTTCTTTAATTCCATTCCTTCCAACAAGATTCTTTGCTCTTAAATCTCTTTATAAGTTGAGAATCTTGTGATCATCCCCCTCTGCATCCAATCTCAGACTACTTTGTCATGCCTTTTGGCTGCCTCCTCGGCCGCTTCATCAACAAATAGCTCCTCGTCACTAGATCAAATTTTCTTCATATTTAGATGTTGCAATTGTACTTCATTCTCTGCTACAGCCTTACCCTTTACTCTCCCCTTCTCCTCTTCAACAGTCATAGGCCTGGATGGACCTACTTCCCTCACCTCAATTGGTTCATCGGGAAAGTTATCAATTTCATCAAACAGCTCATTCAGCTCCTCATCCACTGATTTTTAAATCTCAGCCACCTTCTACTTTTCCAACAAGGTTTCAACATTATCAAATTCCCCATATAGAATATCTAGATCATCCTCATCATTCACAATCTCCTTATTAACAATCTCCTCCTCAAAAATCTCATCAACATTTTCATCATCAACCATCTCTTCATCAACAATCTCCTAATAAACCACCTTCTCATTTACATTCTCTTAAGTATTATCTACCACCATGTCATCATTCACATTATAGTATTGCACCACTTCATCCAACACATATTGAGAGAACCTTCCAAGGATCTATCCGCATCGATACATCAATAAAACGATACGAACACGAATAGGTTAAATACGGTTTATTACTTTAATGGTGGAATAGATACATTATAGTGTGAATAATAATAACTTATGGAGAAAAATATTATAACTAGGATCACACTCACTCTCAATGTGTGATCACTTTACAAATGAGCATGGGTCTGGATATTAATAGGCAATACGCTCTCATTCGTTAAGTTAGTCTAATTCGTTATATTTTTTTTAGCTAATTAGACTCCATTCGTTATGATTCCATAACGAATGGTAATAACTTAACGAATTAGCCCTCATTCGTTATTCTTCCATAACGAATGGGCTTATACCTTAACGAACTAGTCTTGTTAACTAACGAATGGACCTTATTCGTTATACAATCCGTAGAGAATGGGCCATTTTACATTAAATAAACAACCTAGACTATCTATAAATTATTAGATCACTACGGACACCAAAACCATGCACTAACAGACAACCCCTTTTCCGTAGCTATCGAAGACTATAATCCTGAATATTTTAACTGCAAATCACCTGTCACAATACCGTACACCAACAAACACCCTCTTGATTGATGATTTTCGGGCTTGTGCAAACAGACAATCTTTAAATCTTTTCAGCAAACCAACAACCTGTAGCTTCTCATATCAGATCATACCCTCAAAGTGAGCAACTTTTGGAGATCAACCTGATCATCCATTGGCGTATGATAAGGTTCAATCTTTCAACAATCAGCAACAAGTCATCAGCTATCTGTCAGCACCGGTAAAGAAAACATATCTTTATGTTTAACCTCGTCACAAATCTTCATGAAAAACCCAATCATTCAACATCTTTCACTTTGGTTTTCCCTCTCTTGATAACGCGTATCCCAAATATACTCTTTGAAGCTCTTCCACATCTCATTCGCAAAGATGCACTAATGTTTCGGCATATGATTCAGAGTTCCAACCTCCACTAATAAATTCAGAAAGATCAAATTCTTCAAACTAATGACAAGACTCGTATATTCTTCAATAAGATCATCCCTTTCGAGAATCGTCCACCTCAACATAAGTAATCCGCCGTATCCTCGTAGCCAACATAGTCAGGATCAAAGTACCTAATAAATAAGTAAACGAACAGACACTCATATTCCACATAGTCAGACTTCAATCTTTGAACAAATCACTCACCAATCAAAGAACCAGTCTTGAACTCAGTCAAACGTAGCTTTGCAATCATGAATTACCACCCGAATTGCAGTAATTATTCAAGAATCCTTGCAAACATAGGAAGATGCAAGTTAAATAAACTCATATGAAAGTTTTATCTCCCCCTTTTCTTGACAAATTCAGCAAGGTCTTGAATAATCTTCAAAGTTCACAAAACAAACTCCTCCTTAAATTACTCGCGGGCTCCCCTCCTCGGCCAATTGAAACGCATAAAAAGTCGTCCGGAAAATATATTATCAAAATTTTTTGCACGAAGAGTCTCCAATACATTAGGAGTATCCCAGAAAAATTTCGTTGAAGAAATTTTTTTCCGATTTTCCCACCAAAAAATCACCGAAACTTATCGAAAAATAAATATTTTCGCCAAAATTTTCAAGAATGAAATCTCACTTACAAGGAGTAATCCGAAAAGAATTCTCGCAAGAAAAATTTTCCCACCAATTCTTAATGTATCCTCTGTTTGTCCAACTTTTTTTTAACTCAAGAAATTCTTGATGTATCCTCGGTTTGTCCAACTTTTTGTTTAGGATGCGATTCGTGACTTGGTGATCGATCCTACACTCCGAAATGATGTATTGAAGTTGGAACATATGAAAGCGGATACAATGTGGAAGATGAAGCAATACCGTCAAGATCTACACGAAGATTCAATAGTTTGATTGGTCATGTATCCAATCCTGATTATGTATATCCTTCTATTGATGGCTGGATCCATGATGACTAAGATTCAAGGTGGGAACAATGATGATGATGGAGATGAAGGTGGATATGATCACCAACGTCGTGTTGAAGTTGTGGCAGCTGCTGTTGAAGCAGCTCAACATAAAAGAAAAGGGAATGAGATAGTTGGTGAAGGGTCATCGAAGCGTCGAGTGACTGCTGGAGCTGGTATTTCTTTAGGAGTTCAGCCTCCAAGGTCGTCCATTAATCAAAGACCGGTGGTGCCGCCTACTACTAGCACCCCGGAACTCACGTTGACGACACACTAGCATCTGACCCTAGGCTTGGCATGATTCCATAGTCAGTTTTATCTACATTGCCAAGGCCTACAACCGCTACATCGGTGGTTTCACCAACACCGACGATGATGCCACCACCGCCTATGGATATTTCATTTATGAGGCTTAATCGTCCACAAGGTCCTGTTCAGCCAATCCCTTCCTTGTTTCATGCTATGACACAGGATCAACAGATGAATATGCTCTCGAGCTTAATTCATCTTTATGAAAATCAAATGTCTGCTGACCGTCTTAATCAAGAGCGCATGATGGAAAGTCAAAGAAAGCTGCTGAGCTATGTCTCTTTTTGCCAAAAAGTTACCAAAGCCCTTCGTGAGATTGTTATGTCTCAGGGGTGAAGATAAAACAACAAGAGGACATGATTCTGCAGCTTACATGTAAAGAAGATGAATTAAAGAAGCTCAGAAATAATGATGAAGATCCATATGAGTCAGGTGCTGGGGGAAGTGAGACGAAACAAACACACGGCTTATCCTCCAGTGCAGGTATGAGCGGGGTTGCTGGTAATGTTGACCAACAGTTAGTCGTTTATCAAGACTCGACGAATGTTAAGCCGATTGAGTCGATAAAGGCTAATATTGTTATATTTATTGATGGTGAGGGGGTGATCAGAAGCTTTGTGAATGTTGATGAAATTGAAGTTGGACGGTTTGTGGAACGGTCCTTAACATTAGAGCAGATTTCTATACTGCTGGGTTTGAATGAAGATGAGTTGGATGTGTTAGAGACTGAGGATGATGTGGAAGTCGAGAATGATGAGGAAATCTTGAATTATCCAACAATTCAGATGAACATGTCATTTATTTATGAAGATGAGGAGGTTTAGATTGAGGACGCGGCGGCTGAGGAATACCCTGATCTATTTCAACGATCATACGTTGATCAGGGTGCTCCTGTTTTTATTGAAGAAAATGTTAAAGCAGCCGAAGATCAGTTGGAGAAAGTCTCAAAGGGAAAAAAGTGTTGATACAAGGTTTGATTCAAAGCCTGATCCATTTGTTGCCTATATTCAAGGTTGGTTTGCATATAGAGACAAGAGAGCACGTAAGATTATTGATGCATACAGGTATGTTGATAAAGAGCTGAAAGTGGAAGCTGTTGCTCTTGCTCAAGCCAATCAGATGACTTCTTTTAAAGTTGTGTCTAAAGTAAGAGGTGACATTATTTCATGGCTTTACGATTCTGATTTAAAGGTCTGTATTATCAAATGGGAGAATGGCGTCCAGTACTATGAAAAAATTACTGACGTTCTATCATTACCGTGTTGGGATGTTCGTACCCTCGCAGGTAGACCTTTCATAAACCGTGGTGGGAATCACCAAGCAAATTGGTTCCACCAACCTTTGCTGTTTGAGGTGAACCACGAGTTTAAATTCTTTAACAACAGATACCAACCCGTAAACATATTGACGAGATTGATCCAAGGACGGGTTAGAGGATGCTCGTACTTAAAGGAAAGCCACCAAAGACAATGAAGCGTGTACCAGTCAAGACGCTGAATCAGCAAGGCCAGCTGATTAGATTATTGATCCAATGTGGCTCATTAATTTAACTAAGACGGACAATGACGTGCTTTTCAAAAATAAGATATTGATCGAGCGTCGTGAAGACTATGACCGAGAAATGCAGTTTCAACGTGTTGTTCGTGTATGTCACGAGCATGGAATTCACAGCTGTCGGGACTGGCAGATGAAGTGACTCAAATAAGTTAAAGACAAAGAGCTCAAAACGAGGGGGTGTTTGTTAGTGCATGGTTTTGCGTCTCGAGTCTTTGTATTTATCATTTCGTGTTTATTAATCAAAAGATAATATTATATCTAGTTCTTTAATGTATGTCTAGTTCGCTAAGGATGTTTAACGAACTAGACAGTTAAGTTAAGTTTCCTCCCATTCGTTAAGGATTTAACGAATGGGAAGTAGTTCGCTATGTTTATTCCCATTCGTCATGGAATGTTGACGAATGGGTATAACGAATCAGTTGATTCGTTATGTCTTGTTTAGGTATATTACTCTGTTAGTGCACGGTTTTGCGTCTCTAGTCTATGTATTTATCATTTTGTATTTATTAATGAAAAGATATTATTATTATATTCTAGTTCTTTGATTTATATCTTGTTCGCAATGGATGTTTAAAGAACTAGACAGTTAAGTTAAGTTTCTCCCATTCGTTAAGGATGTATAACGAATGGGAAATAGTTCATTATGTTTATTCCCATTCGTCATGGAATGTTGACGAATGGGGCATAACGAATCAGTTGATTTCTTATGTCATGTTTAGGTATATATATATATATATATATATATATATATATATATATATATATATATATCTTAAGGAATGACCTCTCCATTCGTTGACTTAGTTTATTATCTCCATTCGTCAACTAATCAGTTCATTATAAATTACCAAACCTAATTCGTTATAACAATCCTCATTCGTTATAACAGTTACACGAATGGCCTTCAATTCGTTAAAATTTCCACACTTAGTCATCCACATTAACGAATTACCTTAATTCGTTACCATTACCATAACGACATAACTTAACGAAGTAACTTAACGAATTGCCTTAATTCGTTGCCTTTAACTTAACGAATTACCTTAACGAAATAATTTAACGAATTACTTTAATTCGTTATCTTTAACTTAACGAATTACCTTAATTCGTTATCTTTAACTTAACGAATTAACTTGATTCGTTAAATTTTCCATTCGTTAAGTTTTCATAACGAATTGCTACAGTAACATAACGAATTAGGTTGTTAGATCTGAACTGTTCACCGGAAAAGCGCATTTAGCCGGAAAAATCAGTTACATGGCCGGAAAATCGTAGATCTGGCCGGAATTTGCAAATGCAATCTTCATCCATGGCAGATTCATCAAAACACCATAATATATCACGAAAATCACACCGAACACTCGAATTTTCAAACTAATTAGGAATATAAATCCAATTAACTTAACAAACACTTATTCATCACCAAACAAATCAAATAGTAAGTTACACTTCCATGGTGGATTCTTCAATACACCATAACTTAACACCAAATTATACCAGAAGCTTCGTATTACCTTAACTAACACGAATTCACCATCAATTTCACCAATAACGCATTAAATTAATCCAGATCTGACCAACACCTGATGAACAAGAAGAATACGAATAAACTCAGATTTAATACCTTAATTAATGCACCGAGAGTAGATGTCTGCTCTGATACCAATTTAGAGAAACATCCAAGGATCTAACCGCGTCGATACATCAATTAAACAATATGAACACGAATACGTTAAATACAGTTTATTACATTAATGGAGGAATAGATACATTATAGTGTGAATAATAATAACTTATGGAGAGAAAATATTGTAGCTAGGATTTCACTCACTCTCATATGTGTGATCTCTTTACAAATGAGCATGGATCTGCATATTTATAGTCAATATGATCTCATTCGTTAAGTTAGTCTAATTCGTTATATTTTAGTAACGAATTAGACTCCATTCGTTATGATTCCATAACGAATGGTAATAACTTAACGAACTAGCCCTCATTCGTTATGCTTCCTTAACGAATGGGCTTATACCTTAACGAACTAGTCTAGTTAACTAACGAATGGACCTCATTCTCTATAAAATCCATTGCGAATGGGCCATTTTACATTAAATAAACAACCTAGACTATCTATAACTTTTCGATCGCTACGGACACCAAAACCGTGCACTTAGACATATGTCTCATACCCCATATCGTCATTTCTCTCATCCTCGTCCTCTTCCTCCTTATCATCCTCACTACCATAAATATCACACAAATTCTTTAATATATTATCATCAACCATATTGACAAAAGGTGGATTCTCCCCCTGTATTGGTGCAGCTGAGGTCTTCTCAACCTCAGTGACTAGGGTTTGAATATGTTTGAGCATGTTCTAGTTGGGATTCAAAGTCAACATTGCTTTTCCTCAAGTCCTCATTCTCCCCTTTTAATTTTGAGTTTTTTTGTTTTAAGTCAACATTCTCAACAATCAAGTCAAAGTTTCTTGTAAGAAAATGGTGATATGAGACAGGTGAGATTGGATTAGAGTCAGAGTTTTCTGTTGAGTGTGATGGTATATTTTGATGGGGTGGGATTTGATTGATGGGTTCACTGGTGTGGTAATGGGTTTATGGTTTGAGTTGTAGGTGTGTGGTTATGTGTAATTTAGAAAGTTGGGTTGTGTGGTTGTTCTGAAGTTTGCGAATGGGTTAAGGATTGGTATCGTGTGTTGGGTTGGTTTACAAGATTGGCTGGTATATATTGAAGAATGTATTGTTTATGTTAAGGATGGTCTAGATGTTGGTTTAAGGTTTGGGTTTGGGTTTGTGTTGGGGATTGGGTTTGGGTTTGGGTTGGTGATTGGGTTTGGATTAATCTTTGGGTTGGTGATTGGGTTTGGTTTAAGGTTTGGGTTTTGGTCAAGGTTTGGGTTTGGGTTGGTGATTGGGTTTGGATTGGTGGTGAAGTTGTTGGGGATGGAATATAAGGTCCATTGGCTTGGTAGTGGGGTGGTGAGTGTTCTTGGGGTGTGGTGGGTGGTGTAGGAATAGGTTGGGTAACATTTAAAGTGTCCCCATGTGCCTCATGTACATCCTTCACAAGATCTTGTACAACATCCTTATCGCCATCATCATTACCTCCATCATCATCATCAGGATCAAAATCATCATCATTATCACTCTCCTCTTCATAAGTCACCCTAGGTTATTCTGGGGCCGCCATAATTTCCATGTTGTTATCAATTAACCATGGCAAAATGTCGAATTTAACATTTAGATCAAAGTTACTTGTGGCCGCCAACCTTGCTATCCTCCTATATACATTTGGATCTTGTAAAGCGAATATTGTTCCCAAGGTTGGGAAATCGGGGCTCACAATGTTGAAAATAATTTTCAAGAATCTGGGATAGACTAACAATTTTTCATTTGTAGCTTTCCCAAAATTTGTAACCAAGCCTTCAAATATAAGTCTTGAAAATTGAATGGATGGTTGTAGATGATTGCAACTGTGGCATTGGCAATGTCCCTGCTCATGAGGGTCCATGTTCCACTCCTTGGTGTGAATCCATGTATAATATGATGTATCAAGAGTCGGTAAATGTTTGGAAACATTCCCTTCTTAAATTGTCCTTCATGGACATCTCCTTGGTAACCCATTGTCTCTTGAAAGATTCTCAACAATCTGTGGGTAGAGAAATGTATGGGAACTTCCACATTATCATGTAGTTGTAGGCTGGGCCATATCAATTTTTCTAATATTGCCTCCTCATGCCTTGCTATAGTAGCCGCAATCCTTCTTCCAACATTATCATCTATCAATAGAGCAGAGTTCCAGAAATCTAGTTGATGATTTCTGTATATGATTGGGCTCTCAGTTAGTGAGAAATGAAGATTAGACCTCTACATCCATCTAATCATCTGCTCAACATGTATATTATCATCAGTGACCTGGAGAAGAGCACACATGTTGTGCTTTTTCTCGAAAGGATACGTAATATCTGTACACACATAGACAAAAACACATTCAAAGAAAAAGATTAGTCATTGAAGTTCATAGTTTTAACATTCAATAAGTAATAATTTAAAGAAGAGATGAAAGATAGTCTTTAAGAACCTGTTCTTCGACAAATGGATAACCTACACATAAAACAGAGATATCAGTAATCATGAAATTAAAACCCTAATCCCATATAATGAGAGTCGAAAATCATTCAATTGAAGCTTACCGAGTCGGATTAAGTTGGCTAATAAATTTAGGTTAGGATTTAGAACAAAATTTATAGTGTGTGTTATGAAAAGAGGGAAATGAAAATTTTTCTAAGTCCCCCTTATATAGTGTGTGTTGTACACATTTGAAAGTGGGTTTTAAATGCATTTTTTCGTTTTGCACATGAATAGTGCCAAAAATCCAATTTCAAATATACTAGCATAAAGTTTGCTTGATAAAGTACATTTTTATAGCTTGCTTGTCCCAGAGTTTGTTCAGATATTTTAATGTAATTAAAATTAAAACTATGTGGATAAGATGTAGGACGCTTACTCGAATATACAAGATTGCTCGAGAAATAAATCACAAGGTAAATAATCAAGTATAATTCATCAAATAGGCAACCTTACTCAGAATCAATAAAGAATCCAAAAATAATAACTTAGAGATAATTCAAAATGTCAACCTTACTCGAATACCTTTATTTCACAAACCTTACTCGATTGTGCTTATAAAAGAAAAAAGTTAACTAATATACATTCAAGTGTACTTTTAGGCAAAGTATACTCGAAAATACTTAAAGAGTGCAAAGTGTGTTGCAGATAACTTGTTATCCTTTTTTACAAGTGTGCTCTACGCATAAAGTGTACTTGGAGGTGAAGTTTTATTGAGATTTTCTGAAATAAACAAGTGTGCTTGGAGAACACTTTAATAGACAAGTGTGCTCAAAATATGATGTTTGATCGATAAACAAAGTTTACTCGGAAACACTTGTAATTTCAGAAAATAACTTGTATTTTAATCCAAAACTATGAAGCATGCTTGACAAACACAAATTCCAACTAAAACACCCAAGTTTACTCAAAACAGATATTTAAAGCATATTCATACAAGTATCAGATAATCATCAAGTGAGCTTGATAAAGACAACGTTCTAAACATCCAAGTTTACTCGAAAGTATAAAATCACCAAAGTGTACTCGATAATACATGAATAATTCTCTTACGTACAAATAAGTATCAAGTATGCTCGAATGAGGTAAACTTCAAATAAAACACCTAAGTTTACTCGAAAGGTTGAAAAACATCAAAGCTTACTCGAATATAACATATGCAGACATATTCAATGTTAAAATGCAACTATTTTTTGACTTAAACTATATTTCTAACAGTTTTATCATTAAAGTTCAATGTTTAAGAGCAAAAGGTGCAAAATGAGATAAAATTTCAGTTATTTCCTTCCAAATATTTTTTTATGAAAAGATCTTAACATGGGATCATATTGATTAAGTCACCTTTTAGTACTTCTTTCTCAGTATTATTATGACAGATCAGGCAGGTTAACAGTTGGTCAAGACTTAGCATGATATTCATTACGTTGGTGATATGATTAAGATTCAATTAAGTGCATAATACAAAAACGGATAACACTTATTGTACTATGATGTCACATATCTCTTCTCTACACTTATTTGGCTTTCCCCAGATTACCCCAAATTAACTTCAACCCCTTGATATTTGGTCAAAATATTTTTATGACAGAAGATATAAATTTTCAATATGGATTTCTTTTTTCAAAATTTTCAAACATATTGAGTTTGAACGTTGGACTTGTATGCCACGCAATACGCACTTACTAGCCATCCATGCAAGGTGTTTAGGACTTATAATGATGCCCCACATTTGTAGTTCTAGAATTAACCCTCATGTTTGCATTTCTTTCAAAGTTTGTGAACATTTATCAACTTTTGATTGATGTTAAAATTTTTGCTCACATTTTTCTTTGTCATATTCATAAGATGTTTCTTTTTGGTGACCAAATACCAATGGGCTCGTGTATTACCGGGTAATCACTTTTCTGCCTATCATTCGGAGAGTTTTATCTTGAAACATGCATATTCAACAATCTATCTCCAAATTAAGCTTAGCATTTTCATTATGTTTATATCACCTCGGTTTTTACACCTCATGGAAAGCAACCATACATATTAATGACTACACTAATAGTCTTTTTAGCCTATTAAATCCATATGATTGGCATAAATAATCAATCTACTATCATTTCCCAAAAGGTTGGATCAATTTTCATTGAAATTCTTTTAAGCTTCTTTTAAGTTTTGAACTTAATAATCTTATCATATCTCAACACCATTAACTTGCTCTGTTTGTCAAAAATGTTTTGTGAAAATTTTCTTGTAATATATTCCTTTGAGTATGCAATTTTAACACAATGACATACTTTGACAAAACCAAAGAGTAACATATTCAAGAATAATCAGAATAAGAGTGACAAGAATTAACACAAGCAGACTTAACGTAATGTTCAACCAAGACTAATTATGCAAACTCTATTCTGTCTAAACACATCATCACATCAGATTATCCACATATTTAGAAATATCAAATAAGCACAAAGATTCATCATTTCAAATCATATTCATACACACTTATCCTGATATCACACTGATTCACTGAATTTAAATCTAAGCAACGTAGACACCTACATCACAAAACTTTTCATTTAAAGCACATAACAGTTAAACACGGACACATATTCACACATCAAACAAAACTCACTCATCAAGACCTTTCTAAAGATAGTCAGTTAGCATAAGAAGCACACATCATCAATCCGACTTCATTAGAGTTGATCGTTCCTAATGCTTTCAAAAGAAAATGAAATCTTGTTTTGTCTAGTGGATTGGTGAACAAATTAGCCAAGTTGTCACTAGTTTCAATGTCACACCACAACCTAAGGCGGAAATGTGGGGGCATAAACTGATTGTCACAGCTCACAAGGTACTATCATGCAATATTTAAATGGCAATATCTATTTATTTTATTCAATTTTCAAATAAAACAAATACAAAATACAACTCATTAAACAAACAATAAACACAAATTTAATTCTTGATTTTATCTTTTCTAACAAAATTCTTCACTAAATCTTCACAAAGTCTTGCAACTAATTCAAGCAATAACCTGCATATGCGTATAAAATAGAATTTTGTCAACAACACATGTTGAGTGAGTAAAACACCAGTTTCAGACACTACAATAATAATATATAATAAATAAAGAAAGATGCAAACTGTTCCTGTGAGAATAAACAGTTAAGCCATATCACATAAACAATCAATCAAACACAAAGAAAGCAAACCATAATGAAATCAACCATAAAGAAAGGGCTCAACCAATCCATATAAATGGGCATTGGTTACCAAAGCAAGGACTAAACCGTTTCCATGAAAATGGACATCGGTTGCCGAAATAAGCAAGTAGCATTCAAACAAAGCAAGTAAGCAAATAGCAAGTTAAGCATAAACTGATAGGCACACAAGGATTAATAGTTGCGGTTTTGAATACTAGATAATAGATAAATATATAAGATACGCACATGTCCCTAAAAAGGTTAAAAATAAGTAAAAAGGGGAGTGATTACTCACCTTTGTAATTGAGCAAGAGATAACAATTCAATAAGAAAGATAAGTGTCGATCAAGCTCGTACGAGATAGCCTAATAAAGAATAATTACGGAGACATAAATAACTTATGATTTCAACAAAGAACCTTAAACTAGATAGACGTTCGGGATTTGATGACCTAATGGGTTCTTCCGAAAGTTAAAAATAGATTTATTATTAATTTTATCATCAAAGTTCTATTGTATATAATATGGTTTAATTGCATAAAAATTCTTAGCTAAAAGTTTATAAAATTGTTGGGTAGACTAGGATATATAAGAGATTTTGTTTTTTAAATTGATACATAAATAACCAAAAAATCGGATCTGGAGAGGCTCCAACATGCGACCTCCAGTACCCCAACACTTAACACCCAAACATAACCAGCTGTGCTACCATGGCAGCTGGTAGCAACTTTAGAACAAAAAACAAGCTAAAAGAACAGGAAGGCAAAGAACCCATTTAGAACAAACCCTAGGACACCCAATTGATTAATCTAGTTTATGATAGATCGATTAAGGTTAGGTTTAACGTAAAGCGGATCAAGGTGGTCAGAACCATATAATTAATTGCCTATCACGAAGATGAACATGGGTTAATTAGCACAATGCACGGCCGGCGACGGGTTGATCAAGAATACACAGCAAGCATCAACGATAATAAGATTCTCTATAGGGTTACAGGAAGCGACATCATAAGGAATGTATACCCACGTTTAATTGGATTATAATAACCTTTATGGTATCTTACCCACAATCGTATAAGGACGGTTAAAGCTAAAATATAATCATTTAATATACGATCTTGTTTTCCTAATTCGTGATGTCGGTATGAAGAAAAGGGTAAGAATAATCAAACGCACCAATCAGTTATATGTTTACTTCGAAGATTAAGGCACAAGAAATCTAAATCTGGGTCTATGAATACTATATGGGTCGGGTTGACGGGTTTGCTGCATGATAAACGTGTCAGGTGACATAATAGTTGATAAAGTTGCAGATTGGCCCCTAGAGAATAGAGATGGAAACACTAATGGGTTAAAGTATGGTTTAGGGTAAAAATTTAATATAATCCTAAGTTATTTTGTATATATTAATTAAATAAAATAAACAAATATTAATAAAATAAAATTAACTCGATTCACGCGATATTTCTTGGTGAAATTTCCAAATATAAAAACGAGTCGGATTATGATTAATAAATATTAATTTATAAAAATCCGAGTTGTTACAGTCTTCCCTACTTTAGGGAATTTCGTCCCGAAATTAAATGATATAATAACAAACCATTAAATTTTGAGGAAAGGAAAATTTAAAAATTTATCATAACACAGAACTTTGAATAGTTAGAACAACGCTCCAAACGCAAATCCGATAAGGGCACTTATATATAGGATGTACCAGCGGCGTATCCACCATGTCCTTATCATCTTCACATTTGTACCATTATCCCGACTACTTTCGATGCTATATCATGACACACAATCGTACGCATCATGATTTCCATGCGAGGACTTCGATAATTATGTTCCGGGCCATAATTATTTTCATCGTTGGATGGTCCACATGATTTGTCTTATCGTGTGGATTTACAAAAAAGTTTGAAAATATAATTTCAGTGAAAATCTTTTTAGGGAAAAGAGTTATAAGTGATACATCATTTAAATAAACCTTCGTTAATTTTAACTTCACTCGAGGTGCATAACAATCAAAAGTCTTAATTAGTATTTCAATAATTCATAAAGACGTTAATTCAAAGTTTTATTAAATAGTCACTACGGAGCAGATTAGTCAAATTCAAGTAAGATAGAATACGACGAGCTGCAAAGTCTTCTAGTAGCTTGAATCCTCAGTTGCGCGTGACTTGAAGCCTTGGGACTTGAGCCTTCAGGGTACATTGATTCGGCATTGCTTGAATAACTTGAGCTTGAACGGGTTGCAAGAGTGTTGTTTGAATAGTGTAGGCTTGGTAAACTTGAGCTTGTGGGTGTGGAACTTGGTAAGTTTGGGTTATGTATGGATGATCTTACTTGACGAGAGGAGATTGAAGGACAAGGGATCGTAGGTTTGAACTTGGTGGGTAATGTAGTAGGGTGTAACTATAGTTTGTACTTGATTAGTTTGGATAATTTGAGGGCACATATCACGGAGAGGATTACGGTATCCTGAATAGTAGTAAGAACATGTAGTAGGGGCATCAGGTTCGGCATGAGGGGTATGCGGTGTAGGGAAAGTATATGCAAGGATGATCAAAATGTTTACATTGGGTCCAAAAACGACATGAGGATCGAGTCAAATAATGAAGGTTAATAGCGGGGTATGACGAGTGAATACCGATGGAAAGTTTCTTGCTCGGGATACTTTTATTTTGTCGAGGTTGATGATTGATTTTATTAGCAACATAGTTTTTATTATTAGACTTGCTCTTATTGTTGTTGTTGCGAGGATGAGTAGGGGTAAATGTATTTAAAATTTCAATCAACGAAGTTAATGAAGAAGTTAGAAGTTGGTGTATTAATGTTTTGAATTTGAGTTTATATTTTAGAGGTTGCAGCAGTTAACTCCTTGGTTGTACACGCGATGGTTATGAGAACTAGATTATTGATGTCGAGGACGACGGTGAATTCTTATATAAGACATACTATGAGGACCAAAAATAAAGATTTATAAGATGAAGGATGAGTTGAAGAAATCATTTAAATATTACAAGTTTAATTGTTTTATAATAACTTTGCTTTTAAGAAATAGGGGATTCGTGTCGTATCATAAGGAATAAAGATAAAAGTTTATAACGTAAGGGATATATAGCGTAGATAGTTTTTAGATGATGTAGTCAATATGATTAAAGTGTGATGACTACACGAGGAGATAAGTCAGCTTAAAAAATTTAAATTTTTTTTGTTTAATTAAGTTTACAATAAACTAACGAAATATAAATTGTGGATGTTGGCCTCCCATGAGCTTTCCATGGCAATTTGAATGGCCCAACGAACTAACGAATAAAATAACTGAGTTGGACAGCCCATGAGTGTTACATGGCAATTTGATTGTCCCAACTAATTAACGAATTAACAAAACAATGAAGTTTGTCGGCCCATGAGCGTTACATGACGTTTTAACCGACCAAACTAAATAACGAATAAACGAAAGTATGTAAATCACCACGTATGATGACTCCAACAAAAACAAAGAAACAAAGTGAGAAAAGGTAGTAGGAGTGCCCATGGGTTCCATGGATTTTCCACCTAACTAACCATTTAAATAACGAAACACAATAATCAGAAAAACTGAATTTAGCCACGATCCACCGTAAATTCGGTTTAAAAACTACCTAAGGTGTCGGTCGTATGACAGTTGTTCCTCTTTGGACGAGAGGAACTTGTCATGCTACCAAGCCTTAAGATGAAGGAGCAAAAACAAAAGTAGGGAGTTCTTAAGGAATTTCCAAAAAATAAAAGGCAATCTAATTTAATTTAAAATATTTAAGAAAAATTTTCTTTAAAGATTGTGGCATAGCCTCGAAGTTGTGTGTGTGTGTGCATAAAAATATAATAATAAGAATAAACATTATTTAAACAGTTAAATAAGTAATTAATCTAGCAAGCAATTACGTAAGTTGTAACAATCAAATTGGACACATTAGGTAAACAAATAAGCACGTATGGGGTTCCTAAGCATGTTACTAGGACATCACTAACGACCTATCTTAAACCGTCGGCTCTGATACCAACCTGTCACACCCCAACCTAAGGCGGAAATGTCGGGGCATGAACTGATTGTCACAGCTCACAAGGTACTATCATGCAATATTTAAATGGCAATATCTATTTATTTTATTCAATTTTCAAATAAATAAAATACAAAATACAACTCATTAAACAAACAATAAACACTAATTTAATTCTTGATTTTATCTTTTCTAACACAATTCTTCACTAAATCTTCACAAAGTCTTGCAACTAATTCAAGCAATAACCTGCATATGCGTATAAAATAGAATTTTGTCAACAACACATGTTGAGTGAGTAAAACACCAGTTTAAGACACTACAATAATACTATATAATAAATAAAGAAAGATGCAAACTGTTCATGTGAGAATAAACAGATAAGCCATATCACATAAACAATCAATCAAACACAAAAGAAAGCAAACCATAAAGAAATCAACCATAAAGAAAGGGCTCAACCAATCCATATAAATGGACATTGGTTACCAAAGCAAGGACTAAACCGTTGACATGAAAATGGACATCGGTTGCCAAAATAAGCAAGTAGCATTCAAACAAAGCAAGTAAGCAAATAGCAAGTTAAGCATAAACTGATATGCACACAAGGATTAACAATTTCGGTTTTGAATACTAGATAATTGATAAATATATAAGATATGCACATGTCCCCAAAAAGGTTAAAAATAAGTAAAAAGGGGAGTGATTACTCACCTCGGTAATTGAGCAAGAGATAACAATTCAACAAGAAAGATAAGTGTAGATCAAGCTCGTACGAGATAGCCTAATAAAGAATAATTACGGAGACATAAATAACTTATGATTTCAACAAAGAACCTTAAACTAGATAGACGTTCGGGATTTGATGACTTAATGGGTTCTTGCGAAAGTTAAAAATTGATTTATTATTAATTTTATCATCAAAGTTCTATTGTATATACTATGATTTAATTGCATAAAAATACTTAGCTAAAAGTTTATAAAATTGTTGGATAGACTAGGATATATAAGAGAATGTTTTTTTTAATAAATACATAAATAACCAAAAAATCGGATCTAGAGAGGCTCGAACATGCGACCTCCGGTACCCCAACCCTTAACACCCAAACATAACCAGCTGCGCTACCATGGAAGCTGGTAACAACTTTAGAACAGAAAACATGTTAAAAGAACAGGAAGGCAAAGAACCCATTAAGAACAAACCCTAGGACACCGAATTGATTAAATAAGTTTATGATAGATCGATTAAGGTTAAGGTTTACGTAAAGCGGATCAAGGCAGTCAGAACCATAAAATTAATTACCTATCACGAAGATGAACAGGGGTTAATTAGCACAATGCACGGCCGGCGATGGGTTGATCAAGAATACACAGCAAGCATCAACGATAATAAGATTCGCTATAGGGTTACAGGAGGCGACATCATAAGGATTTTATACCCACGTTTAATTGGATTATAATAACCTTTATGGTATCTTACCCACAATCGTATAAGGACGGTTAAAGATATAATCTAATCATTTAATATACGATCTTGTTTACCTAATTCGTGATGTCGGTATGACGAAAAAGGTAAGAATAATCAAACGCACCAATCAATTATAAGTTTACTTCGAAGATTAAGGCACAAGAAATCTAAATTTGGGTCTATGAATACTATATGGGTCGGGTTGACGGGTTTGGTGCATGATAAACAAGTCAGGTGATATAATAGTTGATAAAGTTGTAGATTGGCCCCTAGAGAATAGAGATTGAAACACTAAATGGTTAAAGTATAGTTTAGGGTAAAAATCGAATATAATCCTAAGTTTTTTTGTATTTATTAATTAAATAAAATGAACAAACATTAATAAAATAATATTAACTCGATTCACGCGATATATCTTGGTGAAATTTCCAAATATAAAAATGAGTCGGATTATGATTAATAAATATTAATTTATAAAAACCCGAGTTGTTACAGTCAACTCTTTTCATTTCAATTAGAACTTTTTCATTACAGTCTCTAATGAAATTGTGTCTGATTTCAATGTGTTTGGTCTTTGAGTGTTGGACAGGGTTCTTAAAAAAGAACAAAGCAGTAGTATTATCAATGAAAATAAGAGTGTTCAAGTAATTCAAACCATAATCCAGCAGTTGATTTTGAATCCAAAGGACTTGTGTTTAGCAGGCAGATGCAGCAATGTACTCAGCTTCAACAATAGAGATTGACACAGTAGTTTGCTTCTTGCATTGCCATGACACTAGCCTGTCTCCTAAAAATGACATCCTCCTAATGTATACTTCCTACTCATCTGTCATAGTCGCTATTAGTGTAGGAAATTAGATGAAAGGAATGGTTCTTTATCTACCATATCCCTAAATCAGGTTTTCCTTTGAAATATCTAAAAATCCTCTTGGCAACAGTCATATGAGACACTTTTGAACTAGATTGGAATCTTGCACACACACAAACAACAAACACAATGTCAGGCTTGAAGCATTCAGGTACATTAATGATTCAATTTGGCTCTGTATTCATGTTCATCAACAGGCTCCCCATTTTCATCAGCTATCATCTTCTCATGGGTGTCCATTGGAGTAGAAGCAGTCTTTAAGTCTTGACATTTGAACTTGTTCAAAATGTCTTGCACATACTTTGATTGACAAATGAATATGCCTTCCTTCTTTTGTTAAATTTGCAAACCAAGAAAGAAATTCATTTCTCCAATTGAGCTCATGCAGTATTTTTACTTCATAACTTCCTCAAACTCCAAACACATCTGTTCATTTGTAGATCCAAAGATGATATCATCAACATGAACTTGAAGCAGGAGTAAATCTCTTCCTCTTTTCTTGTAGAAGAGGGTCTTATCAATGTAGGAACATGATCATGATCATGCTAAACATCATGTACGTTAAATCGTAATGATTAGGACCGATTCGTTTATAGTTACTAACGATATGATATAGCGGAATTATATCATAAAGCAGTCACAACACAATAACTAATAACATTCAGTATATTTATATAACAATCCGAGTACAAAATTGAATAACTGTCAGCACTTATGAAGATCTAAACATGAAGGCCCTATTTATTGCCAACAGTGACAACGTATAAGTTGTTGTGACCGGATAAGCTTATACGTGCGTATAAGCTTATACACTATATGACTTATACGGTTCACTTTACATCTTTCTAATATTAACAGTTTAGCCCCTAAAAATATACAAATGACATATTGAGCCCACTAGACCTAGCATTAGACAAAAATGCTCTAACAAACTCCCCCTTGGATATTGCTAGGTCTTCAATCCATCCCAAAAACTTTCTTCTGATAATCTTTGTAGATATCATAAACCTCGGTCATAATTAACTTGAAAACTTGGATCTATCAAATTACCCATGGATGTTTTCGCAGCACCCCAGGCACTTGAAGATCCAGTCTATTGACCTCGGTTGAATCTATAATAACGATGGTGAATAAAATTTTTACAGAAACACCATTAAATATTCAGATCATATGTCCAAAATACGGACATATGATATTATGTAAGAAATCCACCAACATACGGATATTAGACTTGAACATAAATCTTGTAATCTTCCTTTCATCATATCCTTGTAAATCGATGACCAAATCATTACTTCATCAACTTCCAGTTCATCCTCATCTGCCTCAGTTATCATCATCTGTAAAAACAAAATCACAGTTAATACAAATATAATCGATAAACACTTGTTACTACAAACTGTTTTTCTAAAACAATAACATCCCAACTCGCAAACGATTAATTCCAATAATGTCAGGATAAAATAGGAATAAACAGTCATACCTTGATAGTTAACACCTTGAGAGAAAATCTGAACTAACAGATATGAACAAAATTGTATGCAGGTGTTTTTTAAGTACGAAAAGATATAAAGGCAGGCAAATTAATACTAAACAATCGGTTTGTCGGTCAACATTGAAATATGTGCAAAAAGTATCCCACTAGAACCTTCTATTAATATTACATTCCAAATAGTGTAAACAATTCAGTTCACGTATAAGGTTCATCAAACTATAAGGTATATCACACGTATAAGGTCCATCAAACGTATAAGATCCTTCAACCTTATATGTCTAGCTACCCATGTAACCTTATCAACGTATATGGTATTCGCTTATATAAGATCGTCAAACGGATAAGAATATGAAATGATAAAAAGATAAATGGATAAGTATATTGATCTTATACATCGTATAGGTTCATCAAACTTATACGTTCATCAGTCAAAAATAGGTCAAAAATCAATTGATCAAACCATACCATGAACTTTTGGACAAATAGGTTCTGAATTACACCAATAATCACAAAATAATCAAACCCCTATGAACACAGGTCATATTAAGTCTAATTAAGTACAAAAAATTAAAAACACTGTTCATAATGAAAAACCCATTACAAACATGTCAAATAAACACGAAATTATACCTTGAATTATACTTGCAGTGTGCTAATCAACCACAAGTATAATAAAATATTAATAACACTCAGTTAATCAGACAAATGATATGAACAACGAAACAGCGTGTAAGTCTCAAAATGGTTATGCGATTGAAATAATGAGACATAACCGTATAACTTCTTTTTATATAACAACTTATACTCCCGTAAAAGTTATTGAGTTATACATTTGTGTATAAGTTTTCCAATTAAGCTTTTATGTGATTTTAAATCAAACATCTTTCACACATACTGTCCAGATCAAGTCCAAACTAATGACCTTGATGAAAAATTTGAAAATTTTGAACCAATTTTGTCTTTTGATTTTTAAAACCAGATTGGCTATGACTTTGACTATGAAAACTTCAAACCGAAAAACGAATTGATATGTTTGATCCAGAAGTAAACATAAGCCCTAGGCTTTGAAACCAATTATGAGTTTTGATTTTTAAACAAACAAATTTACGTATTTAGAATTTAACCAAGATCAAGTTAATGACATTGATCAATTAGTTAAAACATTTAATTCCCATTTTTGAATAATTTTTGTCCGAAAACAATCTCTTGATTCCGATTCTTGGATATTCAAACCCGTATCACCTTTCACTAAAGTAAAAAATAACTCAGAAGTGTATAATCTTATTGTTTTAAGAAAAAAAGAAAAGGTAAACTAGACAAACTATATCAAACTAAGTACAAATAAACTAAAATGAAACTCATATTTTTGTGAGTTGACAAGGAATCATATTAATCAATCCGTTCTTCCATCCCGGTTTTCAGTTTTATTGTGTCTGATGTTAAGCCATTTATGGATATTTTTGTTCACTTAAACTTTTGTAACAAAAGATTCAGAGACATCAGTGATATGATTAAGGTTCAATTAAGCACACAATATCAGAAAATGATGAGTTTCTAATCTTGATTCTGGCTTATTTTTGATTTTTACCATATCACGCCAACATGACCTAAACCTTAGAACCAGCAGAACAAAACTTTTAAAACTTTTAACTTTTTGCAATCATAGCAATAACTTTCCAAAACAAGGCATACCCCTGTTATCAACCAATACACCAAGCTTCCTTTGCCAAGGATGAGTATGCAGGATTTCATCTTTCGGCTTACATACATCGTATTCCCATGAGGTCCATTTCATGATGTGTTGGAAAGAAAAAAGTGCTAAAAGGAGATTGGAATCTTCTCAACCTCTCTGAAATTGGCTATGTATGGATACCGGGCATGCTCAGATCTCCCAGCTAGCTTTTACTTACCCTAGCAAGCTATTTTGCCTTCCGGGCAAGGTTATCTTCTTGAAGTCCTCTTAAGTGTCAGTCCGAGCAGGGCTCACTTTTTCTAGCAAGGTTTTCATCAAGCCAAACAAGGGATGTTTCCTAGCAAACTCTTGACTAAACAAAGCTACATAAACAAAGTACGTTGAAAGGTCTAGCAAGGTTTATTATTAATAAACAGTAGTCGCCGCAAGCTTTAAGAAAGTTGATAAGGAAATATCTTAAGGACTTATTCTAGCAAGGTTCAACTCCGAGCAGTCTAAAGTGCAACCAGCACAGTCTACAGTGTTACCTACACACTTTGGTTTGCTTAATAAGTTATTGATTAACAAAGAGTTGAAAGGATTTTTGAAGAACAAGTTTGCTCATAGGACCATATCTGGCAAAGTTTGCTATGGTCAAGAGGATTGAAGTCTGCTAGGTAAATATTTTCTATGGAAAATATTCTAAGTAAAGTCTACCCGGAGTACTATTCCCCAGCACAATTTGGTTACCAGGTCTACTCGAAGAAGACAAAAGCTGCAAAGCTTACTCGAAGACTTGTTTTAAACTTAGAATCTTTTATAATATGTTTTTATGATTATGTATCATTGATTACAGTTTCTAGAAGGAATAACAGCTGTCAGGGCACACCTATTAATAGAATAATTTAGGGTTCCCCTATAACAGATGAAAGACCGGATATTATTCCTGACTTTGAGTGTGAAGGTTGTCTTTATTACGTACGAATAAAACATTCCTTTCTTGACCCTAATTGATTTTCGTTTGTATTGATTATTCTATAATTGGAAATCTTTTGAGTTACAGTTTGGGTTTGTTACCTTAGTGATTATTAAGCAATATTTAGTGTGTTAGTGTTTCCTCCATTAATACATTATTGTTCTTAACCTAAATAGCAAGTCGTTAAACTTCGTGTCCACACTTAATCGTGTGGTTATGACAGTGGAACTGTGATCGATATATACGGGACCGACAAGTGGTATCGGAGCTTGTTACTGCTTTTTGGGTGTAGAACCGTTGCTGATTATTGTTGATTTGAAGATGAAGAATGACGTAAGCTGAGCACTGTTTCATTGATTTCTGACGTCAGTCATTCTGTTTCTTCATTTCTTTCCAGATCTGCAATATTTTGGTGTCTTCTTTCTCTTATGTACATTAAAGTTTTCATTTTTATTATAGATCTTGCTCTTATCTGACCAGATATAACAGATCTGAGGATTTCATCCACAGATTTGATTGTTTTTTAAAAGATTTTTTAAAATTTGTTTGAGTTTATCAACTTTTTCTCTGTTTATCAAAAATATTTCAAAATCTCAAAAAAATGTCTGGAACGATAAGCAAGAAGTGTCAACTAATAAAAGTCCAATATTGTACGGACAGGAAAACTTCATAAAATCGAAAGTGCTCTTTGAAGCTGCAGTATGCTACAACGATGTAAAGATGTGGACTTCAATCAAGAATGGATTGTATGTGCCTGATAGAACAAACAACAATCTGGTTGTTGAAAAAAGGATGAAGAAGGTTAATGATAGAGCACAGCTATGCTGAAATTAGGTTGCTCACCATCAAACTGCCCAAGCCATGTACGATGCCTTGCAAGAGATGTTTGAAGGTAATACTGAATTGAAGAATATTAAGAAAGAGAGGCTGAAGCAATAACTTGACTGGTTCAAGTATAAGATGGTGAGAGACTGAAGTCTGTGCTCGAAAAGTTCCTGACAATTGTAAATGAAATCAGGACAACAGATTATGTGGTGACTGACTCTAATTTGAACACAAAGCTGCTATCATCTTTACGAAAAGAATGGCACACTGCCAGCAAATTTATCAGGCAGAAACCAAACTATGATGCACTCAAGCTTTGATGATTTCTGAATTTACTAGCAAACTTAGTTGTTTATAGGACTGTTAGGACATCCGAGCAAGCTTTATGATTAGTTATGATAATTCTGGCATGTTTTGATGATTTCTGAATTTTCTAGCAAACTTAGTTGTTTTATAGGACTTTTAGGTCATCCTAGCAAGCTTTATGATTAGTTATAATAATTCTAGTAAGCTTTGATGATTTCAGAATTTTCTAGTAAACTTAGTTGTTTTATAGAACTTTCAAGTCATCCTAGCAAGCTTTATTATTGGTTATGATATTTCGAGCACGCTTTGATGTTTTTAAACTATTCTAGCAAACTTAGTTGTTTTATAGGATGTTTAACTCATTCTAGCAAGCTTGATGAATGAATATTTTCTAGCAAGCTTTGATTTTCTTAGGCATTTCTAGCAAACTTTGTTGTTTTGTTTGACTATTTGAGATATCCGAGCAAGCTTGATGAATATGTGATACAATGTCTGATTATTCTTTATATATCTATTTCGAATACACTTTGTGTTTAGAGGATCTCTAGCACACTTTGCACTTATGAAGTATTTTCGGGCACAATTTTGTATTAAATGAACTTGAATGAATAATTGTTAACTTTTATAAGATTTCGGGTAAGGTTTGGGACATTCAGATATTCAAGCAAGGTTGACAATTAGAAATACTTCTAAGTTGTTATTTTTGGTCTCTTTATTGATTCCTAGCAAGGTTGCCTATTTGAAGATTTATACTTGATTATTTGTCTTGTGATTTATTTCTCGAGCAATCTTGTATTTCAAGTAAGTTCTTTCATTTTATTCACTTAGGTTTATTTTTAATTAACTTTATTATATCTGAACAATTTTGGAACGAGCAAGATTTGAAACATAAACCTTTCCCAGCAAACTTTGTGAATAATCTTTTCCGAGCAAGGTTTGCAAAAGATGCTTTATCGAGCAGGTTTTAATTGGGAAGATTTTTAAATTAGATATTTTAACTGCTTCATAGCTTTTTCCCATAAAAAGATAAAATGCATTTAAAACACCCTTTCAAAAGGTATATAAGAGGGACTTAGTGAAAATTTCACATTTCACTTGTCTCTCTCCAAACACTATTGCATCATTTCTCTTGCTCTCGTTCTAGAATACTAACCGCTCTAAGAATTTCCCTACCCTAATTTGTCAGCCCACTTAATCCAACTCATTAAAATTCAATTGAATGTTTTCCGATGATGATTATGTGCATTTACACTTTAATTTCGGCTTTAATTGACATATCTGCTTTTCTATTTAGGTTATAAATTTGTTGAAGCACAAGCTCTTAAAGAAAATTTTACTTTACTTCTTAAAATTCTAACCTAAAAGGTTTCAAAGTAATGAACTTTATGACTAGATTTTTTTTGTTCGTGTTTAGACAGATATGGCGGACGAACCGACATATCCTTTCAAGAAGAAGCACAACATGTGTGCTCTACTACTAGTAACTCCCGATAGTGAGGATGTGGGGTTGATGATTAGATGGCTTCAATTATCTAATCTACGGTTTTCATTGAATAAGTACCCTGTGATTTACATAAACCATCATTTGGATTTATGGCACTTAGTTCAATTAATTGAAGACGCCGGCGGTAGGCGGTTGGAGGCTACCATTTCCCGACAAAAGATAGTTATTACTGAACAACTTATCAAGGCATGCTTACGACTGAACCACAATGTCGAAAACCCAAACCATTTATCCACAAACCGTTTGCTGACCATTGTTACGGATACAACGGGTTATCAGGTTGATGTACACGATGGCCGGTTCAAGAAAGGAATGTTCCCTAACCTCTATAGGTTTCTAATACAGCATAATATTCAGGGATATGCTTCACGTAAAGGCTCTTGGAGCTTAATGAGCAGAGATTTGGCTAATGCAACAGTGGCTTTCATCTTTAGACAACCATTCAACTTTTCTAGAATGATTTTTGAAGGCCTTGTATCAAATTTGAGGAAACCAAACAGGGAGAAATTCTTAGTCTTCCCATGATTTCTGAAGATCATTTTCAACAGGGGGCTAGAAGATCAACAAACAATCGGTACTACACATCTTTTGCAAGATCCAAACACATACAAAAGGATTGCTAGGTTGGCTTCCACTAGCCGCTTCAATCCTGAGGCTGAGTTCGATATTGTACCATGGTTAATAAACAATTATTTGGCTATAATGCCAGTTCAAGAGTCACACCACGTGACCTATTAGGAGGATGAGAGGGAAGATGATGTAGTTGATGATTCTAATGATGTTGATGATGGAGGTGAAGAGGTGATGGAGGATTTGGAGGAAACATGGATGATGTTGAGGTTATGGATGCACATGCACATGACGAGATTCAAAACCAACCTTTACCTACACCACCAGCCTCACCCATTAGCCCATCCCAACAACATATCCAATCCCCACTACAACACCAAACACCATCCCCACCAACACAAAATGAACCTTTTATACCATCCCCACCAACACAATCCCTAAGCCCACCTCAGATACCTTTTCATGAACCATACATCCCACAACATGTCCTAGCTCATCTAATAATCTTCCAGATACACCACTCCAATCCCCAAACCAATCCCAAACCTTGGACCAACCCAACCAACAAACCTTTGAAATTATTCATACCAACAAAAGCTTATCATCAATCCAAAACACAAACCCACTACCATCCACTAGCACAGTTATGTTTGAAAGCCCAAGCCCACCCAACCAACTCAAACCAGTATACCTGATCCATTTTCTGAACCACCAACCCGTTCCTCTTCCCCTGGTGCTTCTTTATTTAGAAGACATTTGGATCAAGTGGTGAAAAATTTTGATTTGAGAATGACAAATGTTCAACTGTGAAAAGAAGATGAGGAAGTAAAGGCACATTTGGGACAAGCATTAAACAAAATTCAAACCCTGGAGGCTGAGGTTGAGAAGACCTCATCTGTACCAAAACAGGGGGAGAATCTTTATGTTGCCACAAATGTTGTTGTTATTGAGGTGGTTGTGAATGTTGAGGTGGATATTGAAGATGGTTTGAAAACGTTGTGAAGTTTATATGGTGAGAGTGATGAGGATACTGATAGTGAAGAGAGAGGATTAGATGATGATGGTTATGAGGGAGACAGATCATATGTTGGAGATAAAGAGTATGATGTTGCGGATACAATAAGAAAGAAAAAGAATGTGAATGAAGAAAGGGAGGAGGAGTTGCAGAAGGAAACTGGAGTTAATGAGAATGTGCAAACTGATAACATTTTAACCTCTGAAGCTATAGTAACTAATGCTATTGGTACTGAAACTCAATAAGATATTGTTGAATTAACCTCCAAGAAGGTTGTTGAGGATGATGAGGAGATGAGGGATTTGATGGATGATATCGAAAATTTTCCTAGTGAACCAGAAATGGTGAGGGAATTTGATGAAGAGTGGAGAAGGGGAAAAGGAAAATCTATTGCTGAGGAAGACTAGCAAGTAAAAAAAGGGACTAAATCAATTGATGATGTGTTGGAGAAGGATGAAGTGGCTGAACAAGCTGCCAAAAGGCATGCTGACCTGTTGAATGAGATAATGGAAAGGGAGAGGATTGCTAGATCCCTGACTAAGAGGAATTTGTGGTTCAAGAAACAATACTGGAGCAAGCCCATATCTCCAAAAAGTTAAATGAAGAAGGAGAAATAGAACAGGAAGTTATTGAAGGGCTAATTAGATTTAAACATGTTGAAGAGGTTGACAACACCTTAGCTCTTGTGATGTACCAATTTAAACAAGCCCAACCTGAGGCTGAAATTCCAACCACTGCTGATAATTTCACTGAAGATTCAAACATGCAGATGGTAGTTGATGATGCTGGTGAGCCAATTATTGGAAAGCTTTCAAAGATATGGATTGAACATGCAGAAAACATGACAGAGGAAAAGAAAAATGAAGGGACAGAAGATGATCTAGACAATAAGTAAGGAATGAAATATACAAGAAGAAGATGCAGGTATGATGGGAGAGATTATAGTGATGATGAACCTGAAAATAAAAACGGCCAAAAAGTCTGATAAAGCTGAGTATTTTGTTGAAAGCCCCAAAGATTAGGAAAGCCCTGTTCATGCTATTCCTATAAAAGTTGTGATGCCTGATGATGAGCCTGATATGAATGAACCACGGATTGAGGCTCTTGAAGAATCATCTAAAGAAGATGATGATACTGTTGACTCCCCAAACATTGACATGACAGATGAACACAAGGAGAATATACAGCAAATGTTGGATAATGCAAGGAGAAATCATCCTTTGACTGTGAGCTTGAATAAGCATGGATACAAATTTGAAACTTTGGCTCCTATGACAGATGAGGAGTTGCAAAAATTGGTTGATGAAGAGGTCGATGAAATCAAGTGGAGGATGGAAAATAAGAAACTTGGTTCTCACAAATACAGAAGTTACTTGAGAATGCATGGTTTGTCTGATAATGACTTAAGTAAGATGAAATTTGCTGAATTGGAAGAACATTATACGTTGAATGTGGAAAGGGTAGAGAACGAGGAATTGGAAAGATTGCAAAAGGAGACAAGTCGAAAAGAAAATACTGATGAATTGTTTAAATGATTTGGAGGAAAGTGCAAGTATTTAATTGAGAGTGGAATGGCTATGGAGTTGGTTGATTGTCTTTCAAAAGAACAAGTTGAGACCTACTGTAGAAGATCGTCAAAGAAAGATGAAACTGATAAATCTGCTAAAAGGCCATGGGTTATTACACTGGCTGAGAAACAAAATGCTAAGAATAAGACGAATTAGGAGAATGAACATCTGAAACTTCTTGAAAGATTAATCGAAGCAAGGGGAAGATTGAATGAGATCCAAGGGATGAACATAAATGAAAGATTAGCATTGTATCAGTCTGAACTGAAGAAAATTGAACAAGATAAGGTTGAATCTTCAAAACCTTCCAAGGTTCCTAATGTTGTGCAGGTGAAACAGGAACCGATTGAACACTTAGAGCCATGGGATGATGAGAATAAAATCAAGATCCTGAAATGCTTGATGATGAGTAAAGGGATGGTTGAAAATGTGTTTGATAATCTGGGGAAAGGTCAACTGAAAAAACTACTTTATGAACAAAAAGTTGAATGGGAAAGATTTATCCAAGAAACTTTGAATATGGACCAATGGAAGGAAGATTTATCCCTGCTTGTCAACTTGGTGATAGAAGAATTATGTGCATGATAACCAGGCTATACGTAGAAGGAGGTGAAAATATTCTTGATTTGATGATGATGTGTGTGGAAATGGTAAGTACTATGTATGAGAAAAGATTTGGGGATGTGAAGGCCACTAAACCCAAGAAGGCAACTACTTCTAGGCCCTCGGCTGGAAGGGTCCAAATCCCTACTACTAGAGCCTCACACCAGAGACAAAATAGGCCTCCATTTGATGTGGACCTACCTAAAAGGCTCTTCTATGATTCTGTAACTGATAGTTTGAAGGTAATTTCGAAGAGTGGAGATTTGAAAGAGATTATATTCAAGGAAGATTTTGCAGAGTTTAAAAGAGAACAACTGGAGGAGATGGCAACTATGGAACTGTATGATTAACACAACCAGCATAGATTTGCAGGAAGACAGAGAAATGAATTATCAAAACATCTTAAGAAAGAAGCCACGAATGGATTCCCTATGCTGAGAAAAAAGAGGAAGAAGGAAGTCTCCGATTATGAGAAAACCAGAAGGGCTAGAAAGTTGAGAGATATAAGGTATGCTGTATTCGATTATATGACAAAAGTGAAGAACCAAGCCCTTCTGACAAATATGATGGTATGCATTAACATGAGAAGACAGATGACAAGGCCCAACCTTGAAGTCCAGAGAAATGGGAGGATTGCTAGTAATGACTATCAAGCACAAGATGAATCCAACGTTCTCAAAAACTCTAATGGAATTTCCTTGGGCATAATTAAAGAAGATGAAGATCTAACATTCCTGCATGATGATGATTTGGGAGATATAATGAGGTGGACTCTTCCACCTAGTCATCCTCATCAACAGGAATTATTTTTATTCAAGGAAAGAACTGGAATTGTGAAGTTGGCCAGAAGACAAAAAGCCTCAAGCTCAAGAAGATAAGATTATTTTTCTAGCTTAGGTTTGATTTATAACATCCACTTGACAGATCCAACTTTGTAATACTCTTTTGATTATGTAATGTAATTTGATTTAGAGATTTTATGTGTATTTTGACTAAGTGTAAGTAACTTTAGAGGTGTTTTGGTACAGCTGATGTTGTTCCAATCTAGGGGACATTGTTGGGAAGAGAAAAGAGCTAAAAGGAGATTGGAATCTTCTCAACCTCTCTGAAATTGGCTAAGTTTGGATACCGAGCAAGCTCAGATATCCCAGCAAGCCTTTACTTACCCAAGCAAGCTTTTACTTAAGCCTAGCAAGGTATTTAACCTTCCGGGAAAGGTTATATTCTTGAAGTCCTCATTAGTGTCAATCCGAGCAGTGTTCACTTTTTCTAGCATGGTTGTTCTTCAAGCCAAGCAAGTTTTGTTTCCTAGAAAACTCTTGGCTTAACTAAGCTAAAGAAACCAAGTACTTTGAAATATCTAGCAAGGTTTATTATTAATAAACAGTAGTCCCAGCAAGCTTGAAAACAGTTGCTAAGGAAATATCTTAAGGACTTATTCTAGCAAGGTTCAACTCCGAGCGGTGTACAGTGCTACCAGCACAGACTACGGTTTTACCAGCACACTTTGGTTTGCTCAATAACTTATTGATTAACAAAGAGTTGAAGGGATTTCTGAAGAACAAGTTTTCTCGTAGGACCATATCGGGCAATGTTTGCTATGGTCAAGAGGATTGAAGTCTGCTAGGTGAATATTTTCTATTGAAAATATTCTAAGCAAAGTCTACCCGACCATTCCTTGCCACTGCACAGGCGTTGATCGATGTCTGCGAGGGTAAATTAATCTTAGGAGTTGGGGATGAGAACGTCACCTTTGACGTTCGACAGTCACTGAAACACCCCAAGTCTGCTGATGACTCCTTATACTTCATTGATACCATCATGGAGCATGTTGGGGAGTTTCTCAGAGAAATCTGTGGAAGATCTGCCTCCGACACCCAGATTCTCGATAGGGAGATTCCAGAGATTGAGATGGTTGCCGTAACTAATCATTCCTTAGATGCCGACACCGAGTTGCATACCCCTGAATCTAGCGTGTCTGCTAAGATCGTACGAGACGATTCGATGGACCGACCTTCGGTCGAGATTCCTCCTTCTTCCTTAGAGATTAAGGATTCACCTGCCCACCTTGAGTATGCGTTTTTAGATGAAGAGAGGAAGCTGCCAGATATCATTGCATCTACTTTGACGGAGGTCAAGAAGGCGAATGTGGTTATCTTTGATAGCGAGGGTTGTCATGAAGAGCTTGTGGAGGATACCTCTATGGAAGTAGATGATACGCAATTTGACCCGGGAGGGTGACATTGAAGGAATAGGAAGATTAATTTTCATGGAGACATCACAGAAGAAGGAACATGTATACTTGGATCAAACGAACTTGAAAGTGAGGATACGACATACGAAACAAAAAAAAAAGTTGACACACAGCAAAGATGACATCCTCCTTCATTACACGACTCGTATAAAGTTTGGTCCAGGTAAGTATAAGTCTTGGCGGTCCGACCCGTTTCAGTTTTTCAAAATCTCTCTAAATTTTTCTGGTGAGTATTTCTGAACTAATAGTAAACGAATAAAATGAAACGGATCGAGTGGGAAACGGATAAAGGAGAAGCCACCTGATTGAAATTGTGATTTGGGGTCAGGCTAAGGACCCGTTAAACTAAGCGCTCTCTGGAGGCAGCCCGAGATTTAGAGTTTTGTTTCTTTTATTTTTGTTAATTAAAAATTTAAAAAATTCCAAAATTCAAAAAATCAAAAAAAATAATAATAAAAAATAAAAATAATCAAAACACAAAAATATGTTTATTTCTTATGTTTCTGTTTTCTGTTTTGTACGCCGCTACATGCGAGCGAGTTTGAGTTGTTACAGGAATTATTATGAGCATCGTAGCTCTGATGGCGTTTTGGAACTGGTTCACCCGAGGTTGCGGCCGCGAATGAAATGCTATACGGTCGTTCGTCCGAATCATACACAGCTGATGAAGAATCTGCATCTAAACCAGGGGAGTAACCCGTTCTCTATTTTAATTTCTGTTCTTTCAAGTTTTAATTTTATGCTTTAAGTTTTATTTTTATTTTATATCTTTTCCTTGTTCTCATCGAGGACGATTTCGTTCTAAGTGTGGGGATGGGAATTTATTTTACTTAGTTGTTGAAAAAAAATTAAAACAAAAAAAATAAAAAGTTTTCACTTGTTTTTCGTTTTCGTACGTTGTTTAAAAAAAATGTCCCTTGTTTTTAGCTTCCGTTGCATTAAAGTGGGAGATGATGATATTAATCGGAAATCGGTTTTTCAAACTACTAATAATATGAGATAAATAAAAGAAAATTCACTTAACTTGGGATGTGTCGGTAGGCTCAGCCTTGAAAATGAAAGGGCAAATTCGATAAAATGGTTCAACGGAAATCTTTTGTGGGTAAAGCGTTTTGTCCGTGGAAAATAAGCAATGAAAGGTCGGGCCATACTCAAGCCTCAAATTTTGGTATGAAAAAGTGGAAATATCATGAGTTTTAAAAAATTTGAATACGTTATCATATGATGCTTGGGTAGGTTTAACGTTAGAGTATGCCGTGTAGCCTGTGATATAAATCTTAAACTGCTAGTTTAGTGTTTTACACCTCATTGGCGTATGGTTTTATAACCTTAAATCCTGTATTGATGGGATGCTTTGGGGCCGGAGCCATGGGTCTGTATGCAATCTTTTTATCTGGGTATTCACAATTCCTAAGTAGGGTTGTTTATATTTAAAAATAAAGCCAAAGAGCAAACCGTTATAAGTCTATAAACATGATCACAAAAGGTACAAAAGTACAAATACACTACAGACTTGATCATCCACGCTGTTAGCCATGTGGGGTCCCCTTGCTTGCGTCTCATTACCATTAAGAAACGGACCACAAGGGACATGCTACATGTAAGCCCTACAGATGAAATTTTGCATACTCACCTATGGTGAAGGATTTGGGGTATTGCTTGATAACGGGGGTATGTCATGTTGTGGGGAGCACTAGCTATAAATTAATTTAACCTTAATCGTATCTAATGGCTGCTTGGTAGACTTTGATGCTTAAGCTTAGGTGGATAAACAATACCCTTGATTGTCTTAACTATTCATAACTATTGAGCAACAAAGTTTTAATTCTGCTAATTTTGAGGTTTAAGTCAAGTTGGGGTGGTCTGGTCCGGTAAAAGCTGAAAATAAGCGGGTCTTAATTGTGTAAACCACGAAGTAATATTATTGTCGGATCTTATTTGTCCCGGTAAAGATTAAGGAATGGGTTTAGGTGGACAACAATATCGATGATCGCGGTTTTTGCGTTTTTCTGAGCTTTAAAATCTAACCTATATGTTTGATTTGACTTTTATTTTCCGATTCTGATCCAACTGCAGTCAAATCTTTTTCAGGGACGAAAAAGTCTTAAGTGTGGGGATGTTTGATGTATAGTAAAACACACTTACTTTTCCTATGAATTTATCATGGTTTTTATGCTTATTTGTTTGTTTTATGAAAGTATTGGGGGCTAAGTGCAATAATTTACAAAGTTTAAATGTTAATTGTAGGTTTATGAAAGATGGTGAAAAAAGAGTCAATTTGGAAGATTCTAGAGGACTTGTTGGTCAAGTTTTAAAGCTATAACTCAAGGCCCAACCCAAGCCCACAAGTTAGAAGCCTTTTATAATATTATATGAAGATAATTAATAGAAAATTCAGCCATTATCTAAGCAAGAAACCCGAAATACACAAAACCCTAACCTTGGCAGCCCCTTGCGATCGGAACAGCAGGAAGAAGAAAAAAAAAAGGAATCCTTGGCGGCTGAGTTGTTGTGGCGGCTGGAGAGGAAGAAGAACATCAAGGGGGATCTTGTGCAGCTGCTAGGCATCAATAACATCCCCAATCTCAGCCATAAACCCTAAATAATTGTCTTTAAGCTTTGGTTATTGTTCAAGAACCCTAACTTTGTTGAATTAGTCTTTTGCTTTGGATTGTTTTGCAAGTGATTGATAGTTTGACTTATGATTGATTGTGTTTGAATCTTGAACGAGTTTGATTATGTTTATGATGATGTTTGTGATGTTTTTCTTAAGTATACATGGCTGTCCAAAATCAATGTTAGGCTAAACATGCTTGTTCTGCCTAGGATAGATGATTGTTGAGTAGTTTAGACTTGTATAATGGATTGTTAATGTTCAAGACTTGAATTTGTTTGTGCATAATGTCAGTAGTTCATAGTCTGGTGTCTGTAATCCAGTCTGTAATGTTAATTGTGTTTTGTTTATGTTTAAGCGAAGTTACTGACAAGTTCGCTTATCAGGCGAACTTTTAGTCAAGCGAAGTTAGCAACAACTTCGCCTGAACATATCAGGCGAAGTTGTCGTGTATTTATATGGCTTGTTTGGTGTTGTTGAAGGTAATCGTATACAGACGTGTGTGAGTCGAGAGACGTGAGAACCAGAGAGTATTGAGTCTGTATTCAGTGATTATATCACGTGTTTCGGTTATAATATAACGTGTGTTCGTTTATTCGTATCGTGTGTTTGTTTGATTCGTGTTCTACGCTCGTAACAACCTACGCAGGGATTCCGCACCTGTGTAGATTGAGATATCCCATGCAGATCCACCCAGGGAACCTACAATTGGTATCAGAGCTATTGCTCAATTGTGTGGTTCGGGATATTCACGCGGGTGTAGAAATCGTCCCGTTTCGACTATTCGCGGTACGTGTTTTCTGTGTTTTTGTGTCATTCTTACCTCCTACCATCGTATTCAACCCTTTACACCGTCAAAAACATCGAAAAACCCAGAAAACAGATCTATAGAAACTTCGTGTTCATCAGGCGAAGTTGCCGTCACTGTTCGTAGGGTTTCGGCGAAGATATAAGGTTAAGCGAAGTTATCCACAACTTCGCCTACCTTCTCAAGTTCGCCTAACTCAAGCGAAGTTCTCTTCAACTCCGCCTACCTCCTATGTTCGCTTACCTCAAGCGAAGTTAAGAATCAGCGAAGTTCTTCAGCGAAGTTAAGACTTAAGCGAAGTTATACGTAACTTCGCCTACAGTACTTTTCAGAAGAAATTTTTTTTTATTTTTCGGGTTTCTTAGTTTTTGAGAAAGATGTCGTCAATTAACATCTCAGAGTTAGTTAAGATGGAAGTAGAAGCAGGGTCAGCTACTAAGGCCCCAAATTTGCTTAAAGGAACCGACTTCGTTGCTTGGAAGGATCGGTTCGAACAATATGTCAAGTACCAGGATGCGAAAATGTGGGTATGCATACAGGATGGTTATATTCCACCAACTATGGAGTACGAAGGTCGTGATCAGATCAAAAAGTACAGCAAAATGGAAGAAGAAGAGAAAAAGATGTATGAGGCCGAGAGCAAGGCTCATGCTGCTATCACTATGGCTCTTCCACAAGAGATCCTTCATACTTTTAGAAAGTACAAGACAGCAAGAGAGCTTTGGGAAGCTCTTGAGAACCGGTTTGAAGGAAATGTGGGAATCCGTGCTTCGAAGATCAAATTGCTCAAAACTCAATTCTCGGTCTTCAAGTATCTGAAAAACGAATCACTTGATGATATCATCACCAGATATTATCATCTGATGACTGAACTCAGCAACTATTCAATTGCATACAAAGAAGATGAGATTGTTGAGAAGCTTCTTGATGCTCTCCCACCAAAATGGGAGATGTATACTGTGTTGATGAGAGAAGATAAAGACTTTGCTGACTATGACCTTGAGACAGCAGTTAACAAGCTCCGAACCTTTGAGCTTAACATGGTTAGAAAGGAGACACCTACGGATCAGGTTCAAGATCCAGGTATGTATGGTGCTAAAGTCAACTCTTGTTCAGGTTCGAAGACTGAATCAGCTGCCTACTACTCGAAGGGAGAGTCGGGCGCCAACTCATCACATGAGGGGCATGTGTCAGTCAACACGAATGGTGATGTTTGCTTTGTAGCAGGTGGATCTAGTGCATCTAAACCGCAAGCAAGCAAGAGTAGTTGCTCTCCAAGTATTCCTAGCAACAACTACTCTAAGATGCCTATGAGTGTCAAATCTGCTGAAGAGCAGTTTGCTCTCTATGCTTCTTTTATTGCTTCCTATGAGAACTACATTCAGGGGAAGATTGTTGATCCAGCTATGTTGGATGAAGACTATGACCAGATTGATGCTGATGATCTGGAAGAAATGGATCTGCAATGGCAGATGGCTATGATCGTGAGAAGAGTGAAACGGTTTATGAAAAAGACCGGAAGAAAGTTTGTCGGTGGAAGGCCAGGGTTTGACAAGACGAAGGTAAGATGCTACAACTGTCAGCAAAACGGCCACTTTGCTAAGGAGGGCAGAAATGAGCGTGTAGAACGTGGTCAAGGAAAGTCTACATAGCATAATGGGGGTAGTAAAGATTATAGTGCCATGATTTCCAGAGAAGATGGTGAATATAACTGGAACCTGCATTCTGAAGAAATCTTTGAACAGGCAAATTTGGCGAATGTGGAAAATGAAGAAAGTGAGAAAGCTACTGGAGAAGAAAAAGGTTTCATGGCTGATGCTAAAGACCAGCTCTCCGAGGTATGTTCTAAACCTACTTGTTCTAAATGTGAAAACTTGTCTGAGCAGTTAGCAACTATAACTGATCAGTATGTTAGTTTGGATGCTGAGTTTAAAACTCTAAAAGAAGATCATCATTTTACAAAAGCAAGAGAAAATAGCTATAAAGTTAAAATAAAAGCTTGTGAAAAAGATATTAAAAGTCTAAAAGCAAAACTTGCTGAAAAAATTCAAGTGATTGATCTAAGCTATGAAGTTTTGGAAGAAAAAACCAAACTAATAGCTGAAAGAGAAAAACAGATTGCTGATCACCAGGTGAAAGTGGTGGAACTGAATAGAAAACTTGAGCAGTTCAGAAATTCCTCTGCTATTCTTGATCACCTTGTTAGTGATCAAGGTTCCTCAGTTAAGAGGGGAGGAATTGGTTATCATGAGGTTCCACCACCTTATAATCACAATTACACTTTTAATCCTAGTAATCAGAAATCTGTTGACTTTGAGGTTGTTCAGACAGTTCCAATTAAGGTAACTAGTAAAGAACCAGATGTTAGTAGAGGCGAAACAAGTCCGCCTGTGTCAAGTGTTAAAATTTCTGTTCCGAGTCCGGTCTCATCAGATTCCGATAAGTCATTCGAGTCGGGTAAGACAAAGGAGGAGGTTGTATTACCAAATAGTGGAGAGAAAGATAAAACAACTAAAAAGAGTTCTCCGCTAAACCCTTATGTCCCACCATATGTGAGACGAACGGGCGGTAGTACAAGCCTCGACATCCAAAACAACTGTTGAAAAGAAAGTTGAGCATAGGTGTTGTTTTAGGTGTAATCAATTAGGGCACCTAGTTGCAGATTGCCCTCTGAAGCAGCGATTCAGAGGTGTGAGGCATACCAAAACTGAGACTAAGCCTAATGGTAATTATAATACTGGTAAAAGTGAAAACCATTCAAAATTCAGAAATCAGACTAATTCAGGTTTTCAAAGAAACCAATCTCAGTTTCACACTGCTGATAACCAAACAGTAAGTTATAATTCTTTCAATTCACAAAGGTTTGGAAGGCCTCACAATCAATCTACAAGGAGGTATACTAATAGGACTTACAGGAATTATACAGAGACTAACTTTGGAAAGCCAAAGTTCGGGATGTATAGATCCAAGACCAATTGGTCTTGGGTCCCTAGATTCTAATCTTTTGCTTTAATCGTGCAGGAACAGTTGAACAGGGCTGCCAATAATCTTTGGGTTGTGGATAGCGGCTGTTCCCGGCACATGACGGGTAACAAAATCTTGTTACACGATTTGAAACTTGTTCAAGGAGGGAGAGTGAGCTTTGCTGGAGTAAGTGGAGGCAAGATTACAGGAATGGGAACGGTGTCTAATGGAAAGATGACTCTAGAGAAAGTAAACTTTGTCGAAGAATTGAAGCACAATCTGCTGAGTGTGTCGCAGATCTGTGATAAGGAGTACACCGTACATTTTACAAAGAATGAGGCGATTGTGTTGCATCCTGGTTTTCAGATACCAGAGGAGTGGATTGTGATGAAGGCTCCACGTGAGAGGAATACGTATATTATGGATATGAGGTCGACTGAAATGGCCACGGAAGAATCATGCCTTATGACAAAAGCGAGCGAATCGGAGTCCGAATTGTGGCATAGGAGAATGGGGCACATTCATCTTCGGAAGATGAACCACATTGTCAAGAATGGACTTGTGCTGGGCGTTCCCTTGAAAAGTTTCAACTTTGAAGACAAATGTCTAGCGTGCAAGAAGGGAAAGCAGCACAAGAAATCCCATCACACCAAGAAGGTCAATTCTATTGTCAGTACTCTAGAATTGCTTCACACGGGTCTCTTCGGTTCCGTGAATGCAAAAAGTCTAGGAGGTACTTCTTATTGCTTGGTGATCACTGATGATTACTCACGATATTCGTGGGTATATTTCCTGAAATCAAAAGATGAAACGGCTCAGATGGTGAAGAATTTGTTTACCAAAGTTGAGAACGTTATGGATAAAAGGGTTAAGTTCATCAGGAGTGACAATGGAACGGAGTTCAGGAATTTTTAAATGGAGATCTTCTGCCTTCAGAAAGGGATTGAGCACCAGTACAGCGCTCCGTATACTCCGCAACAGAATGGAGTGGCTGAGAGGAAGAATAGAACGTTAATTGAAGGAGCCAGAACTATGTTGGCTGATTCGAAGCTTCCTGTGGTGTTCTGGGCTGAAGCTGTTGCTACAGCCCTTTATATCCTGAATAGAGTCTTGACTGTTAAAAGACTTAATAAAACGTGTTATGAGCTTATGTATGGGAGGAAGCCCAACTTGAGTGGTCTTGAAACCATTCGGGTCCCCTTGTTCGATTTTAAAGACAAATTCTAAATTTGGTGAAGTAGCCGATGAAGGAATCTTAGTCGGTTATGTTGTTGGGACTCCCAACAGACGTGTCTTTAATACATCGACCGGCAAGGTTGAGGTGGTGTGTAACACCGATATCACAAGTTACAAACCGCCAAAACCAAGCAACGGACCTGCTGAGTTTTTCGACTATGATAGACTTTTTAAGTCTTTTAACATACCTTATTTGGATAGTGCAGAAGTAGAAGAAAGAGTTGCTACGAAGATGATCCTTGATGAGGAAGAAAATCTAGTGCAAAGACAGCTGTTTGATAAATGTCAACCTTCCTCATCAAATGCTATCGATACCCCTGCTGCCTCTCCTGAAGAAGAATTTTTCAATACGTTTCACTCTCAGCAAGGAACAACCATTGACGAGCTCTCTTCTAACTTGGAAGACAATTTGCATGTCGGTTCGGTTCCGACCACGAGAATTCATAAAGATCACCCTTTGGAGAATGTGATTGGTGATGTGTCCTCCGGTGTACAAACAAGACGTTGCTTGAATGAGCACACCTGTGTTTACACAAGCATTAAGGAGACAGGCATAATCAACGAATGCTTGTACACCTGCTTTATCAGCCAGATTGAACCAAAGAATTATCAAATGGCTCTAAAGGACAGCTCGTGGGTCGAAGCCATGCAAGAAGAGCTGGCTCAATTCAAGAAAATGGAAGTTTGGACTTTGGTTGAAAAACCAAAGAATGTGCATGCGATATGGGTTTTTAAGTGCAAGAGAGATGAGAAAGGGATTATTATAAGAAACAAGGCGAGGCTAGTCGTTAAAGGTTTTAATCAACAAGAGGGGATTGATTATAATGAAGTGTTCACTCCTGTGGCAAGATTGGAAGCCATTAGATTGTTTTTGGCATTTGCTGCTTATAAGAAGATGAAGGTATTTCAGTTAGACGTGAAAAGTGCGTTCCTAAATGGGAAAGTTGATGAGGTTGTGTACGTTGAGCAACCTCCGGGTTTTCCTGACCCAGACTTTCCAGACCACGTGTACAAGTTAAGCAAGGCGTTGTATGGACTACATCAGGCACCTCGTGCCTGGTACTCAACCTTATCAGATTACTTGCTTGAAAATGGGTTTGAAAGAGGGAAGATAGATAGCACGTTGTTCTTCAAGAGAGAAGGAAGCGATTTCCTGCTGGTGCAAGTCTACGTGAATGACATTATCTTTGCTGCATCAAAAGTCTCCATGTGTCAGGAGTTTGAGGCCGTCATGAAGAAAAGGTTTGAAATGAGTGCTATGGGTGAACTAACTTTCTTTTTAGGATTGCAGGTTGATCAGAAGAAAGACGGGATGTTCATTCATCAGACGAAGTATGTCCATGATGTTCTCAAACGCTTCAAGATGGAGGACAGCACTCCATATGAAACTCCAGTCTGCGTCAATCACAAATTGGGTGCTGATTCAGATAACGATGCAGACGTGGACCCAACCCAATATCGGGCTATTATAGGTTCTTTAATGTACTTAACTGCTTCTAGGCCTGATATAATGTTTGCTGTTTGTCTTTGTACACGCTTTCAGACAAACCCAAAAGAATCTCATTTGAAGGGTGCGAAGAGGATACTGCGGTATCTCAAGGGCAAGCCTAAGCTGGGGTTGTGGTACGCGAAGGGAGGAGACTTGGAGTTGGTAGCTTACACAGATTCTGATTATGGAGGGTGCAATCAGAGTCGGAAGTCAACTACTGGAGGATGTCAGTTTCTAGGAGGCAGATTAGTGTCCTGGCAATGCAAGAAGCAGACATCAGTCACCATTTCAACATGTGAGGCAGAATACATGGCAGCATCCAACTGCTGCTCCCAGGTTCTGTGGATTCAAACAACAGTTACGCGACTATGGTCTGAATTTCTCACTTACTCCAATTTGTATTGATAACACTGCTGCGATCTCAGTAACTAATAATCCCGTAAAGCACAGTAAAACTAAACATATTGACATACGTCATCATTTTATACGGGATTGTGCTGAGAAGAAACTGATTGTGCTTGAAAAGGTGGATACGTTAGATAATTTCGCTGATTTATATACTAAAGCGTTTGATAAATCAAGATTTCAAAACCTTGTTGAGTTGAATGGGATGATCAATCCCGAGTAACCATGCTTTTTGTGCATATATATATATATAAAAAAAAATGTCACTATCGCTTAAAATTATGTCGGTTACCTCAGTTTGAAGGACATATCCTCGGATATGTTTGGTCCTCATTTTCTACTTGTAGAGTTTGAGGGTTGCCATTAACCAGATGACTGAATGTGACCGGGGCGGTTTATGATGTGTTTTTATTCTTTCGCTGAAAATTA
>NW_027502913.1:0-39404 GCF_021521415.1 Bidens hawaiensis
TTGCCGTTGTCGCTCACAATTTCCATAGGAAGGCCAAAACGGCAAATGATGTGGCTCCAGATAAATTGCTTCATCGCTTCAGCTGTGATTTTTGCTAGTGGCTTGGCCTCAACCCATTTTGTGAAATAGTCTACCACCACTACCAAAAATTTCACTCGCCCTTGCGCTTGCGGCAGGGGCCTCACAATATCAATGGCCCATTTGTGGAAAGGCCATGCGGAGGTCACTGGAATCAAGTTGTTCTTTGGCCGCATGGTGTTTGGCGCGTAGCTCTGACATGCCTTGCATTTTTGGATTTCTTTTAGCGCATCCAAGTACATGCCTGGCCAATAGTAGCCTGAGCTCATTGCCTTGGCAACCACCATGCGCGGGCCAGCGTGTATTCCGCAGATTCCTTCGTGAATCTCCCTAATCACATAGCTTGCTTCTTCAGCATCCAGGCATTTCATGAGCGGTCCAAGATAAGAGCGTCGATATAATGTACCATCAAGTAGTTCATAGTTCTGCGCCTTGTGTCTTATCTTTCTCGCCTGTGCGCGATCGTCCGGTAACTTCCCCTCCTTCAGGTATTCCATTATTGGAGTTATCCAGGATGAAGGGGTTGTATGAATTACAAGGACAGATTGCGTTTGCACTGACGGGTTGCTCATCACTTCCACCCTGACATCTTTGCCAAAGTGATCAAAATTAGTTGATGCCATCTTACTCAACGCGTCAGCGGACTTGTTTTCGCTGCGCGAGATGTGTATGATTTTGAAGAAGTCAAACTGCTCAACGAGCTTTTTTGCCTGCTCTAGATATAGAGGCATGGTGTTCTCCTTGGCATCATAAAGGCCATTGACCTGTGCAGCTACCAAGTAAGAATCAACATGGGCCTCTAGCCTTTTAACTCCAAACTTGCGCGCAATGCGCAGACCAGCCAGCAGGGCTTCATACTCAGCCTCATTGTTGGTACTCTTGAAGTCCAACCTAATAGCATAAGTATATTCATGATTATCAGGGTCCACCAGTTTGAGGCCTGCGCCGGACCCTTCGCTGTTGGAGGCTCCATCAGTGAATAGCCTCCAAACATCTTCTTCATCATTTGCTCGCGGAGGGTCTACCTCGCGCTGAGCTTCTTCAATCTTTCCCTCTGGGATTTCCGTGATGAAATCCGCTAAAACTTGACCCTTTATTGCTGGACGGGGCTTATAGGTGATCGTGTGTTCACCTAATTCCAGCGCCCACTTTGTCAGCCTTCCGGAGAGCGCGGGGCGTCGCAAGACTTGCTGGATGTTGTAACCTGTCAGAACTTCAATAGGATGACCATTGAAGTATCTATGAAGCTTGCGCGACGCGTGTGTTAGTGACAAAACTAACTTTTCCATGATGGAATAGCGCGTCTCAGGGTCTGTCAGCACCCGACTCACATAGTATATTGGCGTTTGGATCCCCTTGCGATCCACCAATAATACTGCGCCGATGGCGCGGTCTCCAGCTGACAAGTACAATGTAAGGGTTTCGCCAGGAAGTGGAGCTGTGAGCGCGGGCAGCTTTATGAGACATTCTTTTATCTCACTGAAAGCTTGCTCAGCCTCAGGCGTCCACTTGAATTGGCTCTTCTTCAAGCAGTTCCTCAAAGTGTTAAAGAATGGAGTAGATTTGCTGGCGTGGTTCGCTAGGAACCTGTTGATTGACACCAATCTACCATTCAGCTTCTGAACCTCTTTCATGGTGGATGGTGAAGGCATGTCAAGGATGGCTTCCACCTTTTCAGGGTTCACCTTGAAACCATCCTTAGGGACCATTACACCAAGAAATTTCCCCTCTTCCGCGCCGAAAGTACATTTGCTCGGGTTGAGCTTCATGTTGACTTCCGTTAAGCGCTGAAGAGTTTCCTCGATGTCTTTGAGCATTTGTCTCTCCTCCCTGCTCTTGATCACCAAATCATCAACGTAGACTTCTAGATTTCTTCCGATTTGTTCACTGAAAACCGAATCCATAAGTCTCTGATAAGTGGCGCCCGCATTCTTTAAACCAAAGGGCATTTTTGTGTAACAAAAAACACCCTTGTCGGTTCTGAAGGCAGTCTTGTCTTCGTCTTGTGGTGCCATTTGAATCTGGTGATAGCCTTTGTAGGCATCCAGGAAACATTTGAGCTTGAATGGCGCCACGGAGTCCACCTTTGCGTCGATGTTTGGGAGGGGGTAACAGTCTTTCGGACATGCTTTGTTGAGGTCCTTGAAGTCAATACACATCCTCCATGACCCGTTGCTTTTCTTTACCATCACAGGATTGGCTACCCACGTCTGGTATCGGATCGGGCGGATGATGTTTGCGCGCAACAGGTCCTCAACTTGCTCATTCATGGCCTTCGCCTTTTCATCCCCCATGATTCTCTTTTTCTGAGCAATTGGCTCCACCGACTTGAACGTGTTAAGAGAATGTTGCGCCAAGTCTCGCGGGACCCCAGTCATATCGGAGTGTTGCCACGCGAAGACCGACGTGTATTTTGTGAGCAACCTTTTCATTCTCAATCTCGTTTCGTCAGAAATGGTAGCGCCAATTGTGACCGTTTGCTCTGGGAATTTTGGGTTTAAAATCCACTTCTCTGGCGCATTGTCCACCATTGGAAGTTTCATTCTCCCTTCCCGCGGCGTACTTGTCACTGCGCACAAATGATCGCGGTAAACAAATGTTACACCTGTTGGTGTAGGGAACCCCAATGCGCCGTGCGCTGGCGACGGTATAGCATTAAATTGGGCAATCGTTCCCCTACCCAGGATCATATTGTGGCATGACGTGGTGGGCAAGACCAAGAAGTTGACAACTTTGGCTCGCTTGTGCTCATCATCCCCCATAGTTAGTTCAAACTGAATTTGACCTAGGGGATGGATGATTTCATTTGAAACACCACAGATTGGTGCGTTCACCATCTCGAGCCGCGCTTGGTCTGCCGGGTCTAACTTTCTGAAACATTGCTCATACATAATGTCAGATTCGCTTCCAGTGTCCACCAGGACCTTTGACACTTCGTAATGAGCAATGTGTGTGGTGATGACGAGAGGGCTGCTGATTGAAGGGCCTCCCCTGATTCTTGGGAAGATAACTTGCTGCTCGCGCCAATCTCCGTGGATTTGCGCGCTTCTCTTTTTTGACGTCTGCCCTTGTCGTCCCCCCTTAGCCACACAGATTCTTTTGTATTTCTTGCTGGCAGAGGCTCCTTCCGGTTGCTCATCTTCTATTCTTGGGTTTTTCATCAAGTGAGCCAGCCTGCCTGATTTTACATCCTTCTCGATCGCATCCTTTAAATGATGGCATGCGTCGGTGTTGTGGCCCGGGGACCTGTGAAATTCACAATATTTGCCACTGTTTTGCGGTCCCTTGTAGTGTAGTTGCTTGGGGGGCTTGAATTGGACATTCTCAGTACTTAACACCTGTGAAGGAGTTTTAGTGAGGGGAGTCCATATTCTTGGCAGAGGTCTGCTAGGATCTCTGCCGCCCTCCCTCTTGTCACCCTCCCCGCGATTACGAACATCTTTTTGGGTCTGGGGTGAGCTTGGTTGCGTTTGCTTTTCTGCGGAAGAAAAACTTGTTGGTTGCAACCTGGACCATACAGAGTTCTGTTTGGCCCTCTTCTCTTTGCTGCGCGGTGATTCAGCCTGATGCGCTCTTTCTCTTGCCCTATCTTGGGCAATCTGTTTTTCATTTCTCGCGAAGACTCGCGATGCTTCCATTAGTTTTGCCCAAGTGGTGGGCATACCATCTCTGCTTACGAGAGCTCGGCGGAGTTGATCACTGCGCGCGCCTTGTATAAAAGCCACGCGCAGGAGTTGCTCAGTTATACCCCCGATTGCCAGAGACTCCTGATTGAAACGAGTGATGTAGTCCTCAATCGTTTCATCATTCCTGCGCACGCAGTGCATGATGTCATCAGGATCGCGCGTGTGTCTGCGCTGCTGTACGAAGTGGGCTTGGAACTTTTCCAATAGTTCCTCGAACCCATCAATTTGCCCAGTCGGCAAGCTCTCGAACCAGACACGCGCCGCGCCCGTAAGGCAGCGGGCAAACATGTGACACCATGTTGGCATCGTCCAGCTCTCTAGGTTTCCCGTGTTATAGAAACCTTGCCAAAAGTCATCTGGATTTGTTGTGCCATCATATTTGCCCAGACCACTTGGCATCTTGGTCTTGTGCTGGATGGGGGCCTTAGCGATGCGCTCAGTAAATTTTGAGTGCTGCACTAAGATGGCCGGCCTGTACGGCGTGGTTACGTCCACTTGCCCCCTTACTGGCGGGCTGTACGGCATGTGCAGATCCAGATCTGCTCTGGCTCCAGGCGCCATGTTCACAGGCGCGCGGAGTTGTGAGCCTCCTGCATGAGTATCTCGCGTCTTCCTCATGCTATGCACTTCTTCATCACTGAACTCAGTGTGTGCAGTGTGAACAGAATGTCCGTCTTCCGGCGCGCGCGGCCTTTTTGTAGTCTGCTTATCAAACGCTTGCCTTTGTGTTTGGTCGGCTGGCTTTTTCTGTTTGACCATTTCATTGTACTTTTCCATTAGACGCCGCTGCTCGTTTATGAGCCATTCATTCGGATCATTTGTTTCTTCTTCTGGACCCATTGGTCCTTTCAGTTTCGCGCCGGCAAGATTTTGTAACGTGAGATCGTCTGGAGGAGTTTCAGTCTGGCCGTGAGGGGTTGTGATGAAGGGACGGTTACTGGTGGTGCGCGTAGAATCACGCGGCACCCTCAGAAACTGCTGTCCCTCATTGACACCCTCACGTTCAATATCCTCCAGAGCTTGATCAGCGTTACGAACGCCAGAAACCATGGTGATTGATTTTTTTTTATGTAGATCTGATGAGATCTGATTGCCGTTTGTAACAGTGGATGGCGCCAATGAAGAAACGTGGATCTACTCACTGGTAGCAGATCTACTTTCCTCGGGTTTTGATTGTACTATTTCACCGATGGTTCTTCTGGATCTGTGTTCTTCCACCTACAAAATGAACAACGCCGTTAACTTACCCCTCAGAAAGGGACAGAGGGGTCCTCTTTGGGGTAACCCTCCGGCGTGAGAATAAGTATATGTAGGAGAAGATAATAATGTGAGAGTAAGGGAATCTGGAGAGTATTGCTTAATAGCTTAATACTGTATGATTGTGTGACTGTGTTTTTGTATATCTTTCCTTGTGAAGTTGATGCTGTATTTATAGTGTTAGGGTTTCCACTGATTGAGCTGGGACCAAATTAGGGTTTTGTTGGCCTCCTCCAATCGATTTGCGCCACGTGTCCTTGGAGACACCTGGTGCTTTTTCATTGGTTATAATCACGTGGTAACCCATGAGTCATGCTGAGCTGTCCACCTTTCATTTAGCAGCTGTCAACAACAGCATATCCTTATTCCTTAAAAAGATGCCTTCTGGAAGGTTGTCTGACGTGCACAATCAAGGTTGCCCTAATCCTGATTTGGATAAGGACGAGGTTGATTATGTGCATGTGTGATATGCGCCCATCCTGAGGATGCGCGAGTTCTTCTCTTTATTCTCACGCGCAGATATTTCATGCGCAGATGTGATACGCACAAGCATGTAATACACGTCACGCGCGGATGCCCCACGCGCAGCTGCGCCATGCGCAACTGTGATATGGGTGGGCATGTATGATGCGCGAGTATGTGATATGCGCCGCGCGCGGATGCGCCACGCACGATGTGATATGCATAAGCATATATGATGCGTGAGCATGTGATACGCGCGAGCATATGTGATGCATGAGCTGCGTGAGCATGTGATACGCGCGAGCATATGTGATGCATGAGCATATGTGATGCGTGAGCATATGTGATGCTTGAGCATATGTGATGCTTGAGCATATGTGATGCTTGAGCATATGTGATATGTGCAAGCATGTGATGCTTGAGCATATGCGATATGCGCTGTGCGCATAAGTTTTGGCTTTGTGCCTTGATAATATCTTTGATTTCTAATGTCTTGTATATATCTTGTGGGTTGACCCGCCTCGCTCGATGTTGAGGCGGGTACATACCTCTTCACTTATGGAATTGTTTAGTTTGAGTACATTAGAAAATTGTTAAATTATTGCATAATTTTTGTGTTTGTGTGACAAATGTAGTTCTGTAAGAGTATATAATAGTTTATGACACCTTGTTTGCTTGTATGCATAGTTATCAAATGCGATAAGCGCTCAAAAGCGTTGAGGCTGGGCCTAGCGCTTAGGCGATAAGCGCAAAAAAAGCGCCTGATTTTTTAAAAAAAAGCGCCTGATTTTTTTAAAAAAAGCGCACATTAAAAAAACAAATTTTTTTAACTAAAATAGAACATCTTAATAAGAAAACATACTTTTATTCTTGAAATAGTTTATAGAACAACCAAACACCAAAATCCAAAACATGAAATACCAAGTACATCTTAATAATTAAAAAACATAATCATTAATACATCTATCGTAACAGTAATTCAACAACTTTATAAGCATTCATTTTAACTGACACAAACAGTTTGATCCATCCACAATTGAAGCATTAACACATCTATCATAATATCCAGATTTCCAAAAATTAAAAACTAAAACTTAATCACGAATTTTGAATACTGTAATCATTTAGTAAGAAGTCAAATGATATTTAAATGATATTTAATACACATGGGCAGGTTGGGAACAAATTATGGTGCTTTAATAGTGGAGTTTTAGACTTTTAGGTACTCCTAGAGAATAGGAACATGTTGTTTAATTGATATTTAATATGCATGGGAAGGTTGGGAGCATATTAATGGGCGCTTTAAATATCTGAGGCATGCAACTTGCAGTTAATGCGCCTAGCGCTTTAAATGCGCTTAAGCGCAAACAGCGCTCGATTTTAACAACGATGCTTGTATGATTGCAAATTAGTTATTGCTACAGTTTCTAGTTTTTCTGCAGCTTTAATTGTTTGAGGCTACAAATGTCATGTTTGTGTATATGATCAGTTGTAAAGTTTGTGTGTCAAATATTAGTCTTGGTTTAAAGTTTCAGTTGGAGGGAAAGGTTGTGTGAATTCAAAATTAATGTCTGAATGTATGCATATGGATCAGTTGGTGTGAAACTTTGAAGTCTTTATTTCTTTTTGGTTTCTATTTTGTTTGGTGTTTTTATGAAAAGGAACTGGTATATTACAATCTGGCCTGTGTAATGGAATGAATAGAAGCCACGAAACTGCTGTTTTTGTAGTTTCAAAGTATGAACTCATGTTATTGCTGAAAAAGTTAAAGATTACACTCTGCAAAAGTCACTGAAGTCGGTTCTGATAGTAATTGTAAAGCTAGGGTTTTAGGTGGACTCATTGCTTGTGAAATTGTTTAGCTGGAGTACAATGCCAAAATATGATACAATTTGTAGGGTTTGTTAACTGTTGTTTTATAATAATTTACAATAATTCATAGCTTTTTGTTTGCTTCTATAATTGTAAATCAGTTATGTATAATTGTAGCAGTTCTAGCTTTTCTGCAGCTTCGAATGTATGAGGCCATAAATGTCATGTTTGTGTGTCAAATGCTAATCTTGGTGTAAAGTTTTAGTTGGAATTAAAGGTTGTGTGGAATCACAAATATTGTTGAATGCATTTATGTATATGATCAGTTAGTGTGTAACTTTGTAGTCTTTCTCTCTTTTTTGTTTCTGTTTGTTTGGTGGTTAAGTGGTTTTATGTAAAGGAAGTATTGCATTTTCTTTTCTTATGCAATTGCAAGTTGATTATGTGTAGTTATTACAATTTCCAGCTTTTTTGGAAGCAAACTGCTACAGTTATAATAATCATAGTTATCAAAGTCGGCCGCTTAAGGCGCTTAAGTGCATTTATTGAGTGTGGCGCAATAAATGCGCTTTTAATGCATCGATATTAAAAAGCGCTGACCTGTTCCTGTTCTCAATGGCATGCGTATTAATTAATTAATTATTAAATGGCATTTAACCCACCTCTTCCTATTCTCAAGTAAAAACTAAAACTCCCACTATTTAAGGGCTCAACTAGTTTATCTTTATTATTTATTATTTAATATATATACGTTTTAATGCTTTTTTTCTATATTTATTATTATTTTTTTTATAAATATAACACAATATATGTTGTTTAGTATTTAGTCATGTTTATCATTATCATAATTTGAAATATAAATAATAATAGTTACATAAGTATGTATTAAATTTTAATATATACTTATGTAACTATTATTATTTATATATTAAATTATGATAAACATGACTAAACACTATGAAATGTTTCAAGAATGAATCTTTGTTTTTATAATAAGATGTTCTACTTTAGTTAAAATTTTGTTTTTTAATGTGCGCATTTTTTTTAAATCGGGCGCTTTTTTGCGCTTTTATTTTGAGTGCTAGTTGAAGCCTCAACGCTTACGAGCGCTTATCGCTTTTGATAACTATGATAATAATGTTTATGTTGCGTGTCAAGTGTTAAAGTTTCAGTTGGAAGAAAAGGTTGTGTGAAATTACATATTATTGTCTTAATGTATGTATAATGTATATGATCAGTTATTGTGAAAGTTTGATTCTTTGAAGTCTTCAATCTTCATCTCTTTTATGTTTCCATTCATTTGGTGGTTTTATGTAAAGGAAGTATTGTATTATCATCTGGCCTGTGTAATGGACTAAATAGAAGCCTAACAAACTCTCTCTTTAAAGTTAACTATGAACTTTTGTTATTGCTTAAGAAGTCCAAGATTAAATTTTGCAAATGTCACTGAAGCTAGTTCATTTATTGCTCTAATAGATTTATTTTTCACTTATTGCTGTAGCTTCTTGAAAGGAGTAGCGGATTCCAGGTGGCATCAACACATAAACCATGTACAAAAGGGCTTTGGCTTTGGAGTACTCCTATAAAGAGAACAGCTCTTGATGGCACTGAATACAGTCTTTTACTGCTAGATACCGAAGGAATAGATGCTTATGATCAAACGGTTAGATTTACTTATTTGTAAAGTATTTTGTCCATCCTTTTTTAGGTTTTTGTGTTGCTTCATTGTTCTTGTATTCATTATTATTATTCTTAACAGGGAACCTACAGTACACAAATCTTCTCTCTAGCTGTTCTCTTATCAAGCATGTTCATATACAACCAGGTTGATAACTTGAAACTTTGTTCATACTTTTTACTTGTTTTTGTTTATTTCTAATGTTATTGTGTATTTGCTTATACGGATGGGAGGTATTGATGAGGCTGCACTTGATCGCCTCTCTCTTGTTACTGAAATGACTAAGCATATTCGTGTAAGAGCTTCTGGTGGAAAGACTACAGCTTCTGAACTTGGCCAGTTTTCTCCAATCTTTGTCTGGCTTTTAAGGGTAAATGAGTAAATTCACCGAGATTATTGTGATGTACATGAGGAGTTACTATTGTTATACATGTTTGTTTCCAATGCAACTTGCAGGACTTTTATTTGGAATTAGCTGAGGACGATAGGAAAATAACACCTCGTGACTATCTAGAGCTTGCATTGAGGCCTGTTACTGGTGGTGTAAGAGATGTTGCTGCCAAGAATGAGGTTACTTACTAAACTCGTAATCTTTATATATCTATATAACTTACTATATAAATGTATCATGTAGATGTTTGTACATACACACATGTATATATGGTGTATGTTTATAATTGAGATGATGTAATGGGGTCTTGGTTTTTTGTTTCACATGTTTTACTATATTTTTTACTATCTTATATTTACTAATTTCTAGATTCGAGAATCGATCCGAGCTCTTTTTCCCGATAGAGATTGCTTCACTCTTGTTAGACCTTTGAACAACGAGAACGATCTCCAGCGACTTGATCAAATTCCGGTACGTGACACGTGCAATTTTTTATTATAATAATTTAATTTTACAAAGTTGTAATATTTTGTTTGAGATCATGTAGTTGGACAATATGAGACCCGAGTTCAAATCCGGACTTGATGCCTTAACAAGATTTGTTTTTGAAAGGACCAGACCCAAACAAGTCGGGTCTGCAGTTATGACTGGGCCCATTTTTGCTCGCATCACTCAGTCGTTTCTAGATGCTCTTAACAACGGGGCAGTGCCTACTATAACTTCCTCATGGCAGGTTGACTTTTTTCTGTTAAAGACTTTATTTTTCTTCATAAATGAGATAAAGGTTTCAACTCTCAATTATTTTTATTTACAGAGTGTTGAAGAAGCTGAGTGTGATAGGGCATATGATTCTGCTACTGAGCTTTATGTGTCCATTTTTGACCGTACAATACCACCTGAAGAAGTATGAATTATTATCTTTTTTATTATTTTCTTTTAAAAATATAATGTTCCGACAATTTAATATGAGTTATTGTAGGCTGCTATGAGAGAAGCACACGAAGAAGCTGTTCAGAAGGCGGTGGCAAGTTTTAACTCCATTGCAGTGGGAGCTGGTTCTGCTAGACAAAAGTATGAAAAACGTTTACATACGTTTTTGCGAAAGGCGTTTGAGGTAATTATTCTATGATGCTTTTGTAAGATCCTTAATTGTCATGTTTTTACTGACTGTTAATTTATTGCAGGATTATAAAAAGAATGCGTTTAGGGAAGCTTACTTACAATGTTCGAATGCCATACAGAGCATGGAAAAGGAATTAAGAAAAATGTGTCAGTCTCCTTCAACAAAGTTAGATGATGTTATGAAGGTATCATTATACTACTCTAAAAGCAACCTTTTTTATTAGTCTAGTTTAGGCCTGTAAATGAACCAAGTGTTCGACGAGAAGTTCATATATGTTCACTCATTTAAACAAGAACACAGCTTTTTTGTTTATTTAAATAAACAAACGAACATGAACATATTAATATTACTTAAATATTAATATATTAATATTAACATATTAATACTTAATATTACTTAAATATTAACATATTAATATTTAATATATGTCTCATTCGTTCATCTACGTTCTTGAATGTTTGTTTTATGTTCGTTTGTGCTCGTTTCATTTTGTGTTTGTTCATTAATCAAATTTGTTTATTACTATATTAATATTACTTAAATATCAATTTAAGTATCATATTTTAGAACCCTTTTTTGAATTTCAAAATGTTCCAATGATAATGGTTTTTTGGACTTTAATTTGGATAATCATGTTTTAATTTTTATTGGTGTATGTTTATGCTCGTTTGTTTATGATCGTGAACCGTTTTTTTAGAACCGAGCACATTCATTTTCTTAACGAACAAACACGGACAAGAAAATTCGTTCGTGTTCGTTCGTTTGTTCAGTCAAAGTTAGACGCATGAGCGTGAACAGGCTCTGTTAATCTGTCTGGTTCATTTACAACTTACAAGTCTAGTTCAGTTATTAGCAGGATGAGAGGACATGCATTTAATTAACTTTGTGATATGCATGATTAACTGTACAGGTTCTTGATAAACTCGTATCCAAGTATGAATCAACTTCACACGGTCCAGAAAAATGGCAAAAACTAACTTCATTCTTACGCCAAAGGTTTGTCTTCCACATTTAATAACTCCAATTTGCTAACAGTTCTCCATATTTTAACATTTATTATTTTTTTTAATTTGAAGTTTGGAAGGCCCAATTCTTGATCTTGCCAAGAAACAAATAGATCAAATCGCGTCAGAAAAAACTTCCCTCAATCTAAAATGCCGATCAATTGAAGACAAGATGGAATTACTCAACAAACAATTAGAAGCAAATGAGAAATACAAATCCGACTACTTAAGACGATACGAAGACGCAATAAACGATAAGAACAAACTGACAAGATTACCTGAGCCGAATAACAAATCTTCAAAAAAACTCAAGCTCATTAGAAGAAAGATGCTCAAGTTTATCAAAAACATTGGAAACCACTAAAAACGAGTCGTTGAAATGGAAACGGAAGTATGAAGTTTGCTTATCTAAACAAAAGGCGATAGAAGACCAAGTTGGGTCTGAGGTGGCAAACTTAAAGGCCCGAAGCAGTGCTGCTGAGGCCCGATTGGCTGCTGCACGTGAACAAACGATGTCCGCTCAAGAAGAGGCTGAGGAGTGGAAACGAAAGTATGATGTGGCGGTTAGAGAAGCAAAAAGTGCACTTGAGAAAGCTGCTGCCGTTCAAGATCGGTCAAATAAACAAACACAACAACGTGAAGATGTTCTTCGAGCTGAGTTTGCTGGTACATTGGCCGATAAGGTGATATTTTCTTTCTCAATCATATGTGTGTAACGGGTTAAATTGGCTGATGGAAACGGGATGGGTTGGGTTGACCAGCAAAGACTTTCTGTTCTGGCGGTTTTTATGTTTTCTAAAACGTGTTAGTAGGCTAAACGAATGAGCATGCTCACAAGTCTCGTTTGCTTATGTATGCTCGTTTATGTTTGTTAGGTTACGTTTTTATAAGTTTGTTCACATACACACACACACACACACACACATTTTTTAGGACCATTATAATTTAGTCTGCCTTACAAAATTAATTATCACCAATTATAAATAAATCTAGTTTTATGTATTTTTAAGGGGTAACAGATTAATGTTGACATTTACTTCTAATTGGTGTTCGCTTGGTTATGTTTGTTCATTAATGTTTAGTTACATTTATTCATTTATGTTCGTCAACCATTCATTTATACTATAAACAAGCAAACATGAACACACTCGTTTTCTTAATTAACAAACACGAACTAAAAAAAACCTGTTCTTTTAATTGTTCGTGTTCGGATCGTTTGTTCAATTCGTTTTCAATCTTAGTTGACCCATAATCGGTTGGATGGCCAGATAAAGTCTTTAACCTAGCTTGTTTAAGATAAAAAAAAAAGAAAAAGAAAACCCAAATTGACCCCTTTACTAGTAAATGAGTTGAAATGGAAATGATTAGTGCTTGTTTATTCTATATCATCTTTGAAGCTTGATTTGATTTTGCAGGATGCTGAACTAAAAGATCGGGCATCAAAGCTTGAACACGCTGAGCAATGTGTAACTACTTTGAGCTTGCAACTGAAGGTATGATCCTTTATAGAATTGTATTTTGTATTTTATTTAAAAGTTTTAAATGGCTTATATAATTATCTGTGCACTTTCTTTTTCTACAGACCGCCGAGTCAAAGATAAAGAACTATGATTCTGACATATATTCATTAAAAAGTCAACTCAAGGAGCTCGGTGAACGTTTAGAAAACGCAAACGCCAAAGCTCAGTCTTATGAACGCGAAGCACATATTCTCGAGCAAGAAAAGATTCGTCTCGAGCAAAAATATCAATCCGAGTTTGCACGGTTTGAAGAAGTTCAAGAACGATGTAGAAACGCCGAGAAGGAAACTAAACGGGCAACAGAGTTAGCCGACGCTGCCCGGGCAGAAGCAGCTGCTGCCCAAAAAGAGAAAAGCAAGATCGAACTCTTAGCAGGCGAACGCCAGACCCAGATCGAACGCGCAGAGAGACGTATTGAAAACCTAGAAAGACAAACGAGAGACCTGGCCGATGAACTGGAAACCTTTCGGGCTGCTGAAAGGGAAGCTGTATCTAAAGTCAAAATGTTGGAAACAAGAGTCGGTGAACGGGAAAAAGAGATTGAAACTTTGTTACAGTCAAACAACGAGCAACGGGCCAGTACGGTTCAAGTTCTCGAAACGCTTTTGGAAACCGAACGGGCAGCTCGGGCAGAGGCGCTTTCGGTTCAACTTCAATCCACTCAAGGAAAACTCGACTCGCTTCAACAGCAAATGACATCGGTTCGTTTAAACGAGTCTGCATTGGATAATAAGTTAAAAACCGCTTCACATGGGAAACGGGTTTGGGTTGAAGATACATTTAGGACCGATTCAGTTCAAGATATGGATATTGATGTCGGAAGAAGGTCAACCAAAAGAACCAAGAGTACAACTAGTCCGTTAAAGTTTGTTTCTACAGAGGATAACGAAGAGAACAATAGTAGCCTCAACACCGAAGATCATACCAAGTTTACGGTTTTGAAACTTAAACAGGAGCTGACGAAACATAACTTTGGGGCCGAGTTGCTTCAGTTGAAGAATCCGAACAAGAAAGAGCTTGTGGCACTTTATGAGAAATGTGTTATCAAGAAACAGTGACTCGGTTAGTCAGTTTGCGGAGCATGAAGTTTAGCAGTTGTGTCACGTGTGTAGATTACTTAGGTGATATAGGTTGATAATAGTGTTATGCTGGTTTTTTATCCTATTTGTAAATGAGTTAAGAAACTTGTTTTTGTGTGGTGTTCTGGTGACTGTTTGGTTTGCTGGTTTTGGTTTTAACTTTTAAGGATCAAGGAGTGATGTTAAATTGTTGGGGTTTTGGTTTGTCTTGTTAAGTATCTATTTAAGAGTTAAGTACCGTTTTTATTCCAGACGTTTGCTCAGATTCCCCGTTTCAATCCAAAATCTCTCTTTTTTAGTCCAATAGTTTCGTATTTTTCATTTTCATCCGATGACTTAACAATATCATTAAACTTTGTTAAACTTTCTCTTGCGCCACTCGTATGAGGGTAATTTTGTAACTTTATATTTATATTATCTTTTTTTGTTTAATATTAACTTGATGATTTACATTTGGCCGATGTTTTTTTTTGCTTTCATGTTCAATCATGCCGGCTTCATAACATGATCATCCATATTCATTCACTCGATGATAGGTTATTCTGTTTATTGCTTCGTCCTTAATCAACCTGGTTTATTTTCCACCAACTGTTTTAACAAGTAATCATTGAAGCAAGACTATGGTTCGTTCGAAGTGCTACTGTATCCTATAAACTATACGGTAAGTGTATTTCATGCACATTTTTAGTCTCTTCTTTGTGCATCAATGGAACAAATATTTATATTTATTTACATTGTTGATTGATTGTTATACGTTAGCAAGCATTGCCATGGGAGAAGTTTTGTTTTTCCATGCTGTAAGTGATGTAGGAGCATCCGGTCCATTAAGTCAGCCTGACCATAATATTTATTTTTATTTATAAATAAGGTAGGGTTAGGTTTTTCGTTTGGTTAGTTTGTGTTTTATTAAAAGATATTTGTAAGCTTGAAGCTTGCTGACCGAAGCTTTCGGTTTTGGTTATTTGATATTATGATCAATTGTTTTTGAGCCATTGTGTAAAGCCGTGAAATCGGTATCAGTTTGGTCAATAGAATTTCAAAGCATTTAGACTTCATTTGCAGATGGGTTTGGGCACTTTGTAAGTCATTTTAAATGGGGTTGGACCTAGAGGTGCACAAAAAACCCGAACCCAGAACTGGATCCGACAAAAATACCCGGAACCGGTTTTTATACCCGTGTTTTTAATATCCGAACCCGTATCCGACCCTACCCGTAAGGTACGGATAGAGTATGCATTTCAGTACAAAAACCCGTACCCGGAATCGGACCCAATTTGTACCCGATATACCCGAAAACCCGAATCGGGTTTTGCAAATACCCGGAACCGGGTTTTTCAAATACCGGATCTATACATGATATTACCCGAAAAATACGAGGAAAAATAATCCTAAAAGGTGTCACCCCTTAAAAAATCCAATATATATACGAAAAATATCTGAAAAAAACCCAGAAAAACCCGAAAATAGGGTTTTTCAATACCCGGAAATAGGGTATTCAAATACCCGGTTCTATATCTGACCCAAACCCGATATATAGGGTATGGTTTTTAGAGAATATCTAGATCCGGACCCGAACCCGATCTGGGTATTGCCAATACCTGATTTACCAATACCCGGTCATACCCGAACTCGATTCCATACCCGAACCCGGGTATTTGAAAATCCCGATTTGTGCACCTCTAGTTGGACCCACTAATCTATGATAAAGTTTGGATTATGAAACATAAACTAGTATTATTATCCGTGCTAGGTTAGTTGGGTTTCGAGTTTACTCGCAAATACGGATCATGCCCAGGTTCACGTGTATTAACTAACATCATCTTTTTTTTTTCTTTTTCCAGAATAGAGGCTAGTTTTTATTTAGTTGTGAGCCATTCTTGGCTTGAACCAAGATGGACCTTTTTAAACTTAATCCGTTTAGACCGGATTGACCTGACTAATAAATATGTTTAACCATATGTCCCGAAGAGTATTTTTATTTTGAGTTTGTGACTAGTATTAGTAACTTAAATAATCAAATAAGGCTATGCGTAGTGGAGGGGCTACAAGTTGGAACGAATTGAGACATCCGGCGCCCAGTCAGTAAAGAGTGAGAATTTGTATTTGGGGTGTAATGGTGTAGGGCTACAACCTGGGTCCACAATATCTTTCTCTATTATTTTCTTTTTATAATTAAACTATACAAATAAAAACCAAGTAAATTAAATAATTAAATAAAAATGTATTAAAATTATAAATAAATAAAAAAACATAACTAAAAAAAATACATAACTAAAAAAAAATACATAACTAAAAATAAAAAAAATGCATAACTAAAAATAAAACTAATATTCGTAATATTCGCGCATTTTTTCACGTCGTCGTTGATGCAATAATGCGGCCTCCTCGTGAAGTCCCCCCGATTGAGTAATTCGTAGTCTTCTTTCATTTGACGTAATTCAAACGCCTGGGCCAACTTTTCTTGGTGTTTGTTAGATGTTCAAAGGTCGTTTCCTATTTCCGCGTCATTTGTTTCCAAACGACTGGCCAACTCGTTTAATTGTCCGACGTCTTCTCTGGCCGCCGTATTGAATCGTGATGACGATGAACCTTCCCTCTTATTTTTATCGATCTCCTGCGGGGTCAAGGCGACTCTTGTACTTTTTCGTCGTCGGCTAAATTAATCGCGTCGTCCTCGAAGAAGTTACGAGAATCGGAGGGTGTGTTTGGTGTGCTCGGATTTGTCGACGATGATGTCTTTGACTTTTTTGAAGGCTGGGATGAGCCGGCTCGTCGGGCGACCAGAACGGTGGGTTCCCCGTTCCATTTCGCGCAATGGCGTAGTTTTTTCCAACAATTTAAATACTTGAACGGTTTCCCGGACCGCCCTTCGGGTTGGCCTTGAGCTCAAAAGTCGCTCAAGGCTTGAGATATAATGTCGACGTCGTTATGCCCGCTATGTCAACCGGGCCCGTGCTACCGGTTAAATATCCCGGCAAATTTTTGACAATCGGAGTTAAGACCCTTCCAGTGGGCGGGCTTGAACCGCTTCTTTTCCCCGGTACAAATTAAAGTTATTTGTCACAATTAGTATACATTTTTAATAAACACTAAATACACTTTTAATCAATAGTTAATATTAAAAATCTTACCGACGTCGGGATCCTCCGAAACGACGATCCAAGCCCTTGCGAGAGCCACCTCCTCCTCCTCCTCGGTCCATTACTTGTATGGATCGCCTTGCGGCGTCGGGTCACCCGGTTGTTTTTTTTGTGTTACGGGTCGGCTTTTGGCTTGAACCGGAGGCCCTTGCCGTTTGCGTCTCGGGTACCGTCACCGGCTCCGACTCCGGTGGTGTAGACCTGAACGTCGGCATGAAGTTTTGGGGCATGAGGTAGTTGGCGTAAATGTTTAGGTTCGGGTCGGAAAATTGAAACGGATAGTTCAGTTGGTTTTTGGTTGTTCGGGTTCCATTGTAAGTTCACGTTCGATTGGTTTTGCGAACCATGGAATTGACTGAAAGGAGGGAATGGGTGGTTCGGTTGGTTCAGGTTGTTTCTAGGATTTATTTTGCTAGATTTTTTTGAAGAATTTGGGTATGAATTGTGTATGAAAAGGATATCAAATAGAGAAGAATGTGTATATTTATATATATATATATATATATATATATATATATATAGGGGATGGTTCAAGAGAGAAATGATATTATTGCAAGAAATGAATATGAACCACTAGTTTTGTTTTAAGTTTTAAATGGTTAAAGCTAAATAAAGAAAATATTAATTATTCTCTTTATTCAATTAATATAACTAATAAATCATAATACTTATCTATTTAATTAATATAAGTAATTAAATTATTATAATTAGAAAATATTAAGAACTCATTTATTTTTATAACTTACTTTTTGTTTCTTAAATTTTTATCCTACACAAGTATAATTTATTCATATATTAAAAAATTTTTCTATCCAAAACTATTTTCTTCCAACTCAATATATTAATATTCATCAACACATACTTACATTATGATGAATAATACAAAAAAACTATTTTACATGTATTTGTATTAGATATCAACAAAAAACATACAACCTACACAAAAACGTATAATCTACACTTGTTCAAAGCCTATTGAACTACAATCCCAGGGAAATAAGAAGAGATCTAGCAGAAATTTTGGATTCTTTTTTATTCTCTCGTATCAGGTATCTTTTCGTATCAGGTATTTTTTAAGAACAAGAGGGTTCTACCATTTGATAGTAGATTGACAAATTGTTGGGCCGAGCTGGATTTGAACCAGCGTAGACATATTGTCAACGAATTTACAGTCCGTCCCCATTAACCACTCGGGCATCGACCCAACGCCTAATTCATTTTAGACGTTCCATAATCAACTTCCTTTCGTCTCCCAGGCAGATTTGACAAATACATATCACTTTATATAAAATACAAAGTCCCACTGAGTAGACTATTAGAAGGACTTGACAAAGATGGACCACTTGATAGAAAATCCCACTCCTATAGTCTTGAGTATTGGTATACCCCTAGAGGGACTTGAACCCTCGTTTTCTCCGTGAAAGAGAGAGGTCGTAGCCACTGGACCATAGGGGCCTTTGGCCACCTTACCTTAATATAACTCAGACCTTTTGGAGATGTGAATCAAACCGAAAAACTCGTTAACTATTCTGGAGGTTAATGGTAATCAAATCAAACTTTACCATTCAATTACAACCTTGAAACTTGATTTCATTGGTCTTTCTCGTCTTTATATCTCTCATTCACAAAGGGTTCTGCGTTGGATCCAAGATCCTTTACTATCCAGTGGATTCAAGGTGCTTTACCAAAATAGTAATTGAACACTTAAATTATATTGTGCCCTAAGTCATACTGTCAATTGACGACAGGACAAGAGGGAGCATATAACCTACACACGAAAAACATTTAATCTACACACAAAATTCATCATCAATAAAATACACACGCACACGAAACATTTAACCTACACATGAAAAACATATAACCTACACACGAAAATTTTATCATACACAAATACAATTTATTTATACATTAATTTCTTTTTATTCAAAACCAATTTCTTCAAACTCAACATATCAATATCCATCAACACGTAGTTACATTGTGATGAATAATACAAAAAACTATCTTACACATGTTTGCATTAAATGTCAATGAAAAATATACAACTTACACAAAAACATATAACTTACACTTGTTCTAAGAATAAAAAAACATATAACCTACATACGAAAAACATATAACCTACGCATGTGTAGGATATGTGTATCTTTGTGTAGTTTATATAATTGTTGATGTCGAATTTCATATGTAAGTTTTATGCTTTTTGTATGTTATGCGTTTTTATTGCTCAAAACATGTGTAGGTTATATAACTTTGTGTAGGCTGTATATTTATTGTTTACATTTAATGGACACATTTGTATTATATTTTTTATTATTATTTATGACAATAATTTTTATAGGCATACCAATTGAAAAAAAATATATATTATGTTTTGATATTTAGTGTTAAAATTATGCTAATAAATTAAGTGAAAATTATTTTTTTAATATAAAGAATAGTAATATATGAATAAATTGTATTTGTGTTGAATAAAATGAAGAAAGTGTAAATAAAAAATAAAACTAAAGTAGTGTTTTTATATTTTTAATTATTATATTAAATTAGTTAGATATATTAATTAGAGAGAGATTCATTATGGTTATATTAGTTGTATTAATTGGAGAGAGAAAGAGTGCATTTATTGTTACATTTACATCCTTTTTATTTATTTTTAAATATTTAAAACATAAAATAAAACTAGTGACTCATATTCATTTCTTTCATTTTTTGCAAGAATTTGATTTCTTTCTTGAACTTAAACATATATATATATATATATATTGTTTTAATTAATTTTTTTTGATCGTTGCCAACGGTCATATTATTAAAATAATAATATTTTTTTCCTCCTTCCAGCGACAAAACCCACCCGGCCCATTTCGCCCCAATATCGGCTGGGGGGCGGTGTTCCCCCCAAAATCGTCCCAGCCGCACCACTCTTGCCCACTACGTTAACCCAGATAGAGAATACGAGAGAGGGAAAGTAGTTATTTTGGAGAAGTGTAAAGTGTACGTGGGGTGAAGATATGATTCCAACAATAGTACGTAGTACAAACAACAATAAAATAACTATTCTTCATCTACAGTATTATTTTATTTTGTGAGTTAACAGAAAGTTACGATTTAATATAAACTCGTGCGATGCGGTGGTTGGTCCAGCCACTTAAATAGATAATACATTTTTTGTATTTGAAATACATACAATTAAACGCACAAACTCAAAACACAAACAATCGAAAGACTTCTTCACGTGATTGGTTTCAATGTTGCCGCTAAAAGAACGAATCTTCATAGCATTTTGTAGAGGAACCCATGAAAAACTATCATTAAGAGCAGTTGCACTTGTCTTTGTATTCCTATCATTAAGGCAGCTTATGTTTTGCATCACCTGCAAGTGTTACAAAGTATGAGTAAACATGACATTAAGAGAAGTGAAAAGCCAAATCAGCTGAACAAATATTATATACGTTAATGACCTACATTCTCAAAAGCACTGACTTCACTACCTGAAAAGATGTGCCATTATTTGGGCTCTCCAATGATAGTAAATGAAAACATCAAGATTAACATTTCAAAATAACAGATTTTTAAAGAGCTTTTCTAACCACACCTCCGGTGTGGTTAGAAAACCGGCCTAACTGTGACATATAGCTATATCCGTGACATATAGGTGTTTAGATGATAAAAACTACATAAAATGTTTTATGAAACACTAAAGACTTTTTTAGTCTTACTTTTAAGTAAATCACTTTTTATGCTAAAATATAGAGGCTGAGAAGTTAATTATCGTTCAAGTGAAGTATACATTATTTTCCAATTATAATATGGTATAATGTGATATGTAAATAAGATGATATGATACGTAATATAATATGATATGTTAAGTTGTGATATGATACTTGATATATTATAATGTATACCAAATCATATGATACATATATTACGATTGATATGATAGTAATATGATGTGTATGAATAACATGATATGTGATATAATATGAATGTACAAGGGTAGCCCTACCATTGAAATTGGGGTGCGGGTGCACCTATAAGTTTTTCTTTCAGTACATACTATCAAAAATTTACACCGTCTCATGAAACATTTAATTTGGATAACTCAAGCGTACTTTAAGAAATTAAATTGGATAATTCGTTCCCACCTTAAACAATTAATTTGAATAATTCATGCCCATTCATAACAATTAATTTTGGATAATTTCAACCCATTTTAAACAGCTAAACATTGTAATTAGCGCCAATTTGATAACTCATCAATTACCATCAACCATAAGTGACCTAATAAGGAACACGTTAAGTAATCACCAAAATGCACTACCCTCACCCGCCAACCAGAGCGCCACTAGATGGTAACCGATCTCCAACCGCCCTCTCCACAGTCCACTCATCTAGTCCAGCGACCCCTCGACTCACACGAATCAATTCTAAACTACTTGTAGTGTTACTTAGGGATACGACTTGTAATACAAAGTTTGGTAATACGATTGAACTACTTTTGGTCGTTATGTAGTCGAAATTTCTATAATGATATAATTCTTTTCTCCTTAATGAAACCGTAGTATTGAAATCGCCATAGGTTAATTATAGAAATCTTGTTCCTCTTCTCATTTTTAGATTACATAAATAACTACAATTGTATCAACTATTTTTGGAGATAAGATTTCAACAATAAATACGAGTGGAATCGTTTATTTAAATAGAGGATATTAACACATTACAAGACGTCAAGACACATGCTAAAGCACATAGGCATTTACAAAGACTAAAACTAACAACAAAGGTAGAATACAAGTATTACAAGACTTAAGGCTCGATAAATCTTCCATAGCAAGCTCCAATCCATCCACGGTTACCTACTTACCTTCAAACTCATCAATGGCCTTCTATGCCTCACTCATTTTCAGGGCTATTTCCTCGAGCTTTGATTTTGCCTTGAAGAAATTGCTGACTTGTTGGCTCTGTTTGTCTTGTCTATGGCGTTTATTGCAGCCAACATTAACTGAAATTAACAAAAGTACAAGAGGATTTAACCAACAGAAGGATATTTTTCCATTATGACAGCAAATATTGACTGAAATTAAGAAAATGAAAAGAGGATTATAAAACCACACAGAACATCAACACGAAACTTAAATTCAAGGAAATTAAGTGAAATTATCAAGTAAACAGCTGCATTGAAATGATGAAAAGAGAAAAAGAAAGTAACAAGTAATCAACTAAATCAAGAGGAAAAAAAGGGGGGGGGGGGGGGTATCCATTTCCAAACAAGCACATTCAATCGATAGATTCAACGTTTCATGAAGTAAATAAAAAAATAGATCCATTTTTAGTCTCAGTATCCGCCTTAACTTTGCATGCAAATATTTAGGGTTCGGTAAAGTAGAATGGGTGATGGAATGGAATGGAAGAGGTAATGGAATGGATCATTACTATTCCATTGAGATGTTTGGTTATCATATAAGAATGAAATGAATTATTACTTTGTGTTGTCTGGCAGCTAGAAAAAGCCGGAATAATATAAAAATGGCAGTGGCTGTTAGTGGTAATGGTGGTGGGTGGTGGCGGTGGCGATGGGCGAGATCTGGGAGTGATGGTTGGTGGCGATGGGTAGTAGTGACAAGCGGTGGTGACAAGTGGTGGTGGTGGCAGCGATGAGTGCAATGGGTGGTGTGGTGGTGAGAGGGTGTTGTAGGTGATATAGTGTGAAAGATGGATGAAATGAAAAAAAAGGGTGATGGATAAAATGAATTTGAGGTGTTTTAGGTAGAATGAATAAACGTGGTAATGGGTAATTCCATTTCATTAACCAACAAAACACAATTTTTTTCATTCCCTCACAATGGTCCATTTCATTCCGTCTTTTATTCTTTCATATCAAACGCTACCTTACATCATATTTTAAATAAATTAACTCTATAAATTAATGCTCATTAGTTCAATTAATGAACAAAATGACAAAAAAGTTAACAAACAAATCGTACGGTAGAAGACAAGCTATGGACAATCGACATGTTATAATCCGATCCAGATAGACCGAGGAAACTATTAAAATCAAACTTAAAAAACAACAGGTTGAAAACAAATAGTTTTCCGAATGAATAAACGTGGTAATGGGTAATTCCATTTCATTAACCAACAAAACACAATTTTTTTCATTCCCTCACAATGGTCCATTTCATTCCGTCTCTTATTCTTTCATATCAAACGCTACCTTACATCATATTTTAAATAAATTAACTCTATAAATTAATGCTCATTAGTTCAATTAATGAACTAAATGACAAAAAAGTTAACAAACAAATCGTACGGTCGAAGACAAGCTATGGACAATCGACATGTTATAATCCGATCCAGATAGACTGAGGAAACTATTAAAATCAAACTTAAAAAACAACAGGTTGAAAACAAATAGTTTTGAAAACCTTTTCAAAGAGTACGGATTTGTATCCATCAGAAGAAAACCTATTTATCATGTTGAGACAACTAAAAACGAAAACGAGAATGACTTTGACATGTAAAACGAAAACGAAAATGAAACCAGACACTAGAGGTTGAGGATGTATGAAACCCTGGACACCCCAACCCTATTTATAGCCGCTGTCACAACATATATTTTCAAAAAGGCCCCAGGTGTTATATGCAAATGCATTTTTGATCGTATCGATCAAATATTATTGTGTAATTTTGTTTTTAGAATATGCAATAATATCAAGATCTTAATTCTGTGGCATTGACATCAATATAATATATGTTTTGATTGTGTTAGATTTGTTTTGATAAAGTCTCGCTGTTCAAACAAAAGATTAGATTAATTAACTTTATTATATATTGAATCTTTAAAAGCTACCAAAACGAGTGTTTTAACTATTTTAGATAAGGGTACACACATTACTTGGCCGATGGTTGAATGTTATGTGTCTTATATTCAAGGCTTGATGCAAAACTATTATCAAGCTGAGGTCTCACCGAAAGAAGCCTCTCTATTCCTACGGAGTATAGGTAAGACTGTTTACATATTATGTATTCTCCTCAGACCCTACCATAGCTTTACTATTGGTGGGATCTAGTGAGTACGATGATGATGATGATGATGATGATGATGATGATATAATAATTCAAAATATTTTTTAATGTCGTATTCTCATTCGAATAGTTTGGACATACATCACTTCCTTTTACAATTTTCCAAGTGAGAGATCAAATCAATCATTCCTCAAAAATGTAAATATAGTAATCGGAAATTGTATTGAAGGTAAACATCGACAACTAGTACTAAACCGGAAGATATGTTTTGATTGGGTAGCTTGAACACAAAATGCTGGTTAGCTTGAGATATATGTGGTGGGCTTAAATAATTATATTTAATTTCATATTAATAACATTAATGAATATAATTTAGATGATAAAACCTACAATGAAGGATAGAATGTTTCTTGAAACACTAAATGTCAATGGTGAAAAATCAATCAAGCAAGAGGCTTGCCTTCCTTCTGCTATTGCCTTAAAGTGTGCTAGCCATAAGAATTGCTTTTGAAACACTAACACAAAGAAAAAAAAATTTAATATCATAGGTGTTAGGATTAAACGCACACACACGAACCGACACACATGCGAAAGCAATAAACGACACGAGGATTTAACGTGGTTCGGTCTAAACTGACCTACGCCCATAGGTGGCAACTAGGTGTTTCTTTATTGAGTGAGAAAAGATTACAAATACATAACGTCAAATATATAGAGATATGACTATGGTTTGTATCTTATTAAACAAGAAACCCAAACTGGGCCGGGCTTCGGTCTGGCCACTCTACACCCGTCAGCCCTTTAGACTTCAAATAATAAACCGGGCCAACAAGGCCTACGAACTCAACAATATCACACTCGAAGGCCTTGAGTACTCTCGTCTGCACTCCTGATTGTACTTTTGTAATCTAAACATTTAAATTCTAGTTGCCACCGCCTTCTCATCAATTAACCTGAAGGCCCGTTGAAGCTCCTCGGAGCTCCAACACATCAGTCAAGGCTAAAACTGCCCCTCACCTATTCTCTGTCCCTACCGGCTCCCACTTAAACAAATTACCGGATCCTGAGATACCCCGAGAACAAACACTCTCTATATTCAGCAAGTAATCCACTAGAGAGACTGTAAAGCTGGAATACTGGTTTTCTTAATCCACTGTCAACCTGGAACTGTAACTGAAAAACGACCTGTGCTCCCACTGTCACAATGTCCTTTGACTGATTTAACCTTCCTAGCTCATTCATCCTGAATCTTCACTTTGGCTCTGGGTTTGTTACTTGCAAAACGTACCTTCTTCTGCCCAAGAGATGCTGTGAACTGGACTTTGTCTTTCACCAAAACTGGATCCACTCCCTTTGGTGACATATCGACCATATACAACAAACCCATTTTCTTGCCACGAGGAACCACGAGATTCCCTTTGACTACTTTCCACTGCCTATTCCCGAACTTAACATCGTGCCCCTGGTCATCCAACTGCCCAACTGAAATCAAACGTTTCTTCAAACATGAAATAACCCTAACATCTTTTAAAGTCCAAGAAGTACCGGCTGAAGTTATCTCCCATACCCGTAATCTCTAAAATATCATCATTCGCTAGTCAAACCTTTCCAAAATCCCGAAACTTTAGAATCTTCATCGTTTCACTACAGTAAGTGGCATGAAATGGTGCACCAGAATCCATCACCCAAGTATCAACGTTACTCTCAACACTACAAACCAAAGCCTCATCACTACTGACCCCCTCATATGTGTCATCTTCTGTAACGTTCACCTCTTTCTTACCATTCAGACACCGATTCCTGAAGTGTCCCTTCTCTTTACAACCCTAACATTCAATATCTTTACGAGTCCTAGACTGAATCCTCTTCCTGTTCCCACTGCCTCGTTGTTTATCCCTACTCTACCTTCTGTGACTAATATATTACTTGATGATTCACCCGAACTTCTGCGTCTTGAATCTTCTCCAAGAATCAAATCCCGAATCCCATCAAAATTAATTTTTGTAGACGAACTACAAACCGCAGTTACTGTTTGCGACCAACTGTCGGGCAAAGATGATAATAACAACAAGCCTTGAACTTCATCATCAAACTTAATACCAACTGACACTAAGCGGGAGAGGTTGGAGTTAAGATTATTAATATGCGTTGTAACTAGCTCACCCTCTTTCATTCGAGTTGTCACTAGCTCTCTAATAAGATACACTTTATTCGTTGCCGAAGGCTTCTCATACATGTTGGATAGTGCCTCTATCATACCACGTGCTGTGGTTTCTTTCATGACGTTAAACACCACATCTTCCGACAAAGATAGTGTAATACAAGCCCTGACTTTCTTGTCTAACTTATTACACTTTGCTTCTGACAACTTTTCTGGTTTTTCATCCTCAAACACTACATGCAAGTCTTTCTGATAAAGTAGTGCCTCAATCTGCATCTTCCACCAACCAAACTTTTGTCCGTCAAACTTCTGTATCGAAACCTCTCTGTCTTCTGCCATGACAATGACTAAAATGAAAAACTGAATAAAAAACAAAGACAGACACAACAATGACACGGGCCTGAACTTAACGGCTGTTCTACTGAACTCTGTTAAACAATCAACCTATTTAAACGCAACAGTATAACGAATTGAAAATCAGAAACTGAAACGATTAAACCTGACAAACACGGTTGGCACTGGTTTTGGTTTCTTTAATACTTCTTCTGATTGACAACGATTCTTCAGCAAAAAATAGGATTTTGATTCAAATGTTCTTGACTCACAAAATATGATTTCTTCTTAACTATATATTTCTTGACCAAACTGCCAAAATATAATTTTCCAGCACAAAGATGCAAAAAATGATGGGTGAAAATTAATTGCTTTCAAACAGAACCCAAGTCGCGATAAGTCGGGCTGGGTTTAGCGGCGGCAAAACAGCGGCAATGTATACCCTAACGACAATTGGAAAACCGTAGCGGCGGCGGAATCCTAGCGCAGTAGGGTGGCGGCAGCGGAAGGTTTGGCCGCGGCTCGGTTGGTTCCGTGTTCTTCGTGTGATCCGAACCTAACTTTTTAGGATTAAATGCACACACACGAACCGAACACACACGCGAAAGTAATAAACGACACGAGGATTTAACGTGGTTCGGTCTAAACTGACCTACGTCACGGGTGGCAACTAGGTATTTCTTTATTGAGTGACAAAAGATTACAAATACATAGCGTCAAATATATAGAGATACGACTAGGGTTTGTATCATATTAAACAAGAAACCCAAACCGGGCCGGGCTTCGGTCTGGCCACCCTACACCCGTCAGCCCTTTAGACTTCAAATAATAAACCGGGCCAACAATGCCTACGAACCCAACAGTAGGAAAAACTTAGGATACGAGTCAATGTACAAATTTGAGTTAACAAGTGAAATATCTTACAACAAATACACATGATAACGATTCATCAATTAGGGTTCTTATTTTTGCTCTTTAAATGCATCTTTGCACTATCACTTACGATAAAAAAAATATTTTTTTTGAAAAGTTTGAAAGTTAATGAACAATAAAGAGGGCAGTTCTTAGGACAAAAACGTTGAGTCCATCCTCCATCTTAACTCCAACTAACCATGTTTATAATTTTACTTTAAAGTTAGTATATACTTTATAATTGTTAAAAAAGGTGTTCAAGATATGGTTAACCTCATGATGTCTTATATCACAGGGGTCACTGGTAGCATTTTCCTTTTTTTTTTCCCCCATATATGTTTGTTTATTAAAGACCAAATAACAACTTGTAAATCTCTTTGCAAGATCATATAACTTATAAGCTTTAGATTAGTACACTATCCTATAGACGGTAACACTGTGCCATGCTTCATATGACATTTTTTATGGAACCGCTTTTGTTGGGGTAAAGTTTAATATGTACAATGTTACGACTTAGTTCTTGGGAATATTTTGCTCAAACCCTTTTCTTGCAGTATTTGATATTTTAACTACCACTTTGTTTTTCCTTTATACAACCGTATATGATAAACTGTGTAAGATAGGAGAGTGTATAGGGCTAGTTAGTGCTCCATTATAACCTTTTTAGCTGCAAAATGTGGCGAATGCTTTTGATAATTAAAAAAAAAATCTCTAACTCTATAGTGTGATCAACATCTTGCTCGATTCATTTTTCACTTCACTTTGTGCATCATGATTTTCATGAAGCTCCCTGATTTCTTGTGTGACAAAATATACCAAGACATCTTTCTAAAGTTATTTGTGGAGATTTAAAAGTAATGGTTATCCTGAAGGATCAATTGCCGAAGGTTATATAGCTGAGGAAAGTATAACATTTTGCTCGAGATATCTATCGAAAGTAGAAACTGTCTTCACTAGAGCAATTAGGAATGATGATGAGGGTCACCAAAATCACATTGAAGAATCCAACAATCTTTGCCCCGGTCGTGCCATAGGTCGTAAATTGCCTTTGAAAGTATTCGTTAAAAAAAGAAAGAGATCTTCAAATTCAAAGATTGATATGAAGTTTCTCACTCAAGCATATCGTTATGTATTATTTAATGTTGAGTCAATTACACCTTTTCGAGAGTAAGATAATCTACGTTTGTTATTAGATACTCTTGCTCTTCATTTATCTATGATTAAGAAATGGATCTTCTGTATCATGGGGAAAATTGGAGAACGTGGAAAGGTTCATTGAAGACACGCGCATATGATTCAAGCAAATCTGTTGATGAAATTGTGGCACAACAAACCAAGGATGACAATAGATTCAATCCAACAAAATTTAAAAAAACTTGTTACTCGTTGGTTCACTCTAGAATTTCAAGTAAATGATCTATAACTTTGATGTCTTATACAATATATATAATTATGGAACTATATTAAATAAATCTAATCATGTATTAATTAACTATTTACCATAGAGTACATGTGATGCTAAAAGATCGAGCCGCTCAAAGATGAATGAGCCTCATGTTACCGGGACAAAATCGTTTGCTAGACTTTCTCATGAAGATGTATTATTTTAGCTATTTTGAATTAAATTATTGTCTTCTTTTTGTTTCTTGCCCCTTACTAAACATCAAACACAATTGCAGGCCATGAATAATAATGGTGTACACCCAACACGAGAAGAACTATATATAAAAACTTACACTCGTAAAGATGGAACAATTGTTGATGCGGAAGCCACTAAAGTTGTGGTAATGTATATTTATGTAGGGATGAGCTTGATAATTGGTACCGATACCGAATCAGCCGAATTTCTTGGTTCGGTACCGATATCGAATTCTAAACATCCCAAAATTGTAATCATGAAAAAAAACAGAAAATAAGATAAAAATCTAAATAAATGATACTGATTTTATTGCATTTTATAAATCTAAATGGTACTGATTTCATTGCAAAGCAATGAAATAATAAAATTAATGAAATTAGAGTTGACAAGCAATCCATTCAAGAACTGAATACAGGAACCAACCATATGCAATAATAATAATAATAATAATAATAAATATAGAAAATGGACAAGAAAGAAAGTAACAATGATCAATTTACTAACATTAAAAAAACCATCAGTTCATTAATATTATGTGTGCTTAGGTCTTTTTAAAATTACTTACCTTTATTATTTTGTATTTAGGCTTCATTAAAAGCTATTGCAAGTGACTCTACAAGTAAATCCGGAGATCCATGTGATTTTTCAAATGATAACTACTCAAAAGTTAAAGGCCCGAAGAAAAGGGGATACGTTCGATTAGTTGGAAGGATGCCGACCGCAAAAAGTAAAGGTGATTCTTCAACAAATTCACATAAAGTTGATCGACTAATGAGTGTTGTCAATGTTATGTTGAACATTATTCAAGAACATATTCCCAATGCAAACTTGTCTTCGGTTCTTAGCGATATGAACATAGAGGTACTCACATTTATAAACTATTGTTTATTATTTTTATTGTTACATATCTATATATTGACATTTTTTTCTCATTTATATGTTTTAGGTACCGAGTACAATTTCTTCGGTTAACCAAGTATCATCTTCACAAAATAATAACGGTAATTTTGTTTTATGTGATTTGTTTGTAACTCGAGGTGCAAATCCTAACCGGTTAACCGAACCAAAACCAGTTACTTTTCAATTGTAACTAATGATTAGGAACCGGCTAGGGATTTTCGCATAGGAACCATTTAAACTAAACCGGTTAACGAACACACACACACACACACACACACACACATATATATACACTAGTTTTTATCCCCCGTATTACGGGGATTGTTTTATATTTGTTCTAATATTTATTTATTTTTTGAATTTATATTTTTTTTATTGTATGAAAGTTAATAATATACTTATGGTTTGGTGAAAAATTGTTTCACAAATAAATGAGATGTTATAACCAATTTAAAAACTATATGATTTTGATGAGACCTAAGACCCGTTTATTTTTTTACTACAAAATTGGTTTTTTAATTATAAATAATATTTATGAAAGTTAATAATATACTTATGGTTTGATGAGACCCAAGACCCGTTTATTTTTTTTACTAAAAAATTGGTTTTTTAATTTAAATAATATTATATATCTTTTTTAAAATAAATAAGATATTAATTTTTAGTATATCCTATTTTATAGGATTTTTACATCAATAATTTGGTGAGAATAATTTTTAATTTAATGAGATCTTATAACCCGTTTAAGAAATATCTGGGTTTGGTAAGACCCATACCTATGAATTCAGGTTAAATACATGAGAAGCCTCCATTTAAAAATCAAGCAAATATGGTGACTCCAAAAAATGGGGGAGCGACCAAATCGCGACACGTATGATTTTTATGTTTTCGTTTATATATATTATAGATATATATATATATATATATATATATATATATATATATATATATATATATATATAATAAAAATATTTTCCTCTTAAGCCGGCTCGAGCTCGACAATGAAACTTGGGCTCGTTTATAGAACGAGCCTATTTTTAGGCTCGGGCAAGTTTAGCTTTTTCACAAACGTTGAGATGGTTGATTTTAATAGGTTATTATCGATTTTAGATTACTAATTAAGTATGCTACACAAGTTAGTGTCCATATTATTTACATATTGAAAAGTTTTTATTTTTCTTATTAGGCACCTTGCATGAAGATTGAAGATGGTGAAAAAGGTTAACAAGTGTGATGAAGTTTTTAGTTTTTATTGAATATTTGTTATTTTCCTTTTTATATGATTGACTTGACTTGAGAGTTATTGAAGGTTCCCGGACGGATCGTACACGGGATGTTCTCTAACAACGCAGGTGCGGAATCCCTGCGTAGGTAGATTACGAGTGTAGATAAAGAATAACACAAGCAATGAATCAAACACGTAATATTATTAACCGAACACGTGACTCGTAGTCACTATTACAGACACTGGAACTAGCAAACACGTCTGCTTAAACTCGAACACTTGACTGAAACCCTAAACTGCTTAACCTTAACGATTCGGCTGTAACAATCAATATATACACGACAACTTCGCCACAGGCGAAGTTGTCTGTAACTTCGCATATTCAACAAGTTCGCCTGAGCGAACTTGTTGACAACTTCGCTTGTTCAACAAGTTCGCCTGAGCGAACTTGTTGACAACTTCGCTAGTTACACAAACAAAAACATAATCAAATACACAATTACAATACAGACTCGATTACAATTACAAGACTATGAACTACTGACAAACATGTACCAACAGACTCCCCCTTGGCAGTAGCTTCATATCTTGATTCTTCAAAACTCGAGTCTTGTAATCTGCATCTCTAAGCGTGCGCCCCTTCTTTCACACATACTGACACTACACTTTGATATCTCCTAGCTTGATCCTTCCAAGCAGGAATGTAGAAGATCTTCTTGTTGTTGAGTACTTCCAGATCAGCTTGCGACAGGTTAACAAGATGCATCGGGTCGTAAACCCGAAGCAGTTCTTGTTCATCCTCGTCCTCCATTACTGCCTCTGCAGTCTCACAGTCCACAAACCACCATTTCAAATCTTTCAGCACATCTCGAGGCATAGCTTTCATGGGTACCTCCTTGATACATCGGACTGGTTTGTACTTCATCACCATCCACGGTTTACCATCTGCTCTCATACCTCTCTCTGTATCCTTCACTAATTTTCCCTTTTGTGGCTTTAGCAACTCAAACTTCTTTTCTTTTACTCCTTCTTTCCACATTATCTTCTCAATCATTCTAGCCATATTGTCGTTGTTTCGGTTTATCAGGCCCAACCTGGCCAAATCTTTTACTTCGCATTCAGGCAATGTGTTGAACGATCTCAACATTCTCTTGAAATATTGAACGCCATCATAACGCTTCACCACAAACAACTTGAGCTGTTCATCATAGATCCAACAAATAATCCCCTTTTTCGCCTCTGCATACCCTTTAATGTTGTAGCTCTTTCTGAACATGGTTGGAACAGCAGGCTTCTTGGTCTTGACAAACCAATGAGCATATTCTTCCTTCCATCTAGGCTGCTCTTCCCACACCGTCTCATCCAACACCGTTTCATCACCAACACCCGACTTTTCCACTTCGGGAATGTCATGCTCAACATCATCATCCATTATCTCACCTTCTTCTAACACATTTTCCACATTAATCTTTTCTCCAATCCTCTCAATCTCATCCACGGGCAACACGTCGTCATCATCCATAAACTCATCGTCTTCCTCATCATCCAACTCCTTTAAAGCATCGATAACGTCCTCAACATCAGCATCATCACCCATACCAACAACAACATCACCAGCTACATCTGTAGACTCCCCCTCAGTTGTGGAAGCCCCAAGAGCCTGAGAGGTTCTTGGCAGCTCACCACCTGCACCCGAAGGTGCATTGGGATCATCGTCATGATCTTCTCGTCTTTTCGTTCTCAACTCATCGCCCCTACACGTCTTCTCCCCCTGAGATGCCAAGTATTCCTTGAAGGCATCAATTATTCTTCCGTGTTCAACCAGGAGGGCAGCTTGTAGTCGATTGGATTCCACTAGGCGTTCAATAGTCTTAGACTGTTCGGCAACAATACGCTCTAGTGATGTAATCCGTTCAGCATCTGAAGTAGGCAGTGGAGTTGGTGGAACATCAGTAGCAGAAGTGACCGCAGGTGGTACACTTGGTAACCCTGCAGTTGTTGTGATAGTCGAATCAACGAAGCGTGCGACTACCACCGGTGGATCAAACGGTTGTGGTGGTAGAGACACCACTGCTGGAGCTGACGCTTCGACAGTCGTAACCTGTGCAGTAGTAGGAAGAAGTGACATACCTGACAAGACAGGCGGAGCAAAACGTACATGCCTTGAAGTCTCCCCCGCTCCAGTAGCCATACCCAGTCGTTCTCGTCGCGAACGTCTCATCACAAGTTGTACCGCTTCTTCCTCATCTCCCTCCTCGTCCTCAACTCTCGGCCTCTTACCCGAAATCCTTTCACGAGTCACCATTAGCCGTCTGGCCTCAGCAAACGTTTCATCTAACTCGGATTCAGCTACCGAAGTAGCTGCTGTAGAAGCATCCATAACTTGAGGACCCGAGATATCCATATCAAACAAACCGTGTCCACTGAAAGCAGCATCCAGATCAACGTTTTCAGCCGTGGACATAGTCTGTGCAATAGTAGCTGGCACAGCAGCAGAAGATACAACAGGCGCAGCTGATACAGCATGAGGTGCTGCCGCCTGATGTGGTTGCGGATCCCTGAACTCGTCCCCTCCTGCAGGAACATACTCCGGGTTGATGAGATACCCGAAAAGTGGAGTATGCCTTGGACGGCGTTCAGGGTTGCTACGAGTGCTCGACGTCCTACATTGAGCAAAAATACGCTTTGTTACACACTCAACATATCGAATAGGGCGCCGTTGCGGTAGAGACGGAGCGACATGATTAATAATCATTTGAAGAAATCGCGGATACATGATAAATCGTTCTCGCGCCGTCGCCCGTCTCTGACGATCAATCTCATAGAAAATCATCTGACTAAAAGAGTAACGACGATTGTAAGTCAGGGCCGTCATGGCAGATTGCATCGTCGCACCCATCCCGTCTGTTCCTGCTTTCCTGCCGGACATGCACACAATTAACACGTGCATCAGAAAACGCCATTGGTCCAGCAGAAAGCCTTTCCTCCTCTGCGAGTCCCCCAGCGGACCCGAATAACCCATTCTCAAGTATGCTCCGTCACGGAAAGGAGCTACGAACTCCGTTGGGTCGTCTCGTGTCTCATTGCCGAACTGCAGAGCCAACCGAATGTCTTCCGAAGAAAACTGTATGTTTTGACCATTGACGGTTGCTCGCATCACTGGAGGCTCAGGTCTGCAATCATAATACACCGTCTGCCAGAAGTCTTGAATGTTGGGCAGAGATATGGGTAGTGTATTAGTGATCGCGTGAAAAACTCGTGATCGTTGGAGAAATGTGATAATCTCCCTATAGTCTTCAACGCCTCGTGCGTCTGGATCCAAAGTAATGTATTGGTTATGAGCTGGAAAGAATTGTCGTTGCTCATCACCATCATCACCACCAGTTCCTCCAACTGCAGCCATATCTGCACAAAACAAATCAAGTTAGAGACGTTTTACGTAACTCACAAGTTCGCAGTGTAGCAAGTGCGAAGTTGTGATGTAAGATACACAGGCGAAATTAAAGTTGAGGCGAAGTTGGGGACAACTTCGCATCATCAGTAAATTCGTCTAAAAAACAGTTAAAAGAAAAGGATATAGGCGAAGATAAGGATAACTTCGCCACGGCGAAGTTACAGTTAAGTTCGCCAGGGCGAAGTTGTGGATAACTTTGCCAAGGCGAAGTTGATGATAACTTCGCCACGGCGAAGTTGTGGTTAACTTCGCCCAGGCGAAGTTGTGGATAACTTCGCCCTAGGGGAATTTAAGCGTCTGGCGAAGTTGAGATTAACTTCGCCAAAACCATAACTTCGCCTGAAACAGAATCGGCGACTGTTCGGATTCGGAGGTCGAAATCCGATGTTTTCGGACCGATTAAACGATAGAAACATGAAGAACAACATATTTCAAAGGTGAATGGATGAAAAGATCGTCCATGAACACGTAACGAGAGGTCGAAAAAAAACTTGGTTTCGAGGGTTAGACGACCCGAGGTCTCTAACCGGGTAAAAGTATAAAGTGAATGAAAGGATGAAATCGACAACACATACCACTCAGTATAGTAGAAACAAGGAACAAAAGATCGAAATCGAAAGTGTATATAAGAAAGGTTAACCGGAATTATGGTTAAGTTCGCCGGAAAAAGTTAATAATAAAAAAATTTTACTGTTGAAAACCCCTTTTATAGGGCTGAGTTGGTTCAGGCGAAGTTATTCTTAACTTCGCCTAAGCGAAGTTAAGTACAACTTCGCCGATTCAACAACTTCGCCCGTTATTTACAAAAACAGCCCTTTCAGTTTGAAAAATCTTGAATATATCCTTATAAGTTACCAAAAAGAGTTAAACAAAAATGATCAAGACCCAGTAACCAACAATAAAAATATAACTACAAAAACAGAAAATACTTATAAAATTTTAACGAAATAAGGGATCAAATTTCAGTCTAGTCAGGGACCACTACGTTTTAGAAAAGATCCGAATAGGAATCATACTAACTATGTGACTGTCACTTGGATCCGTGTTTGGCTGTATTATGACATAGAGAAACAGGTTGTAAGCATGTAATAACTTAAATGGTTTTCATTGTTTCTGTGATACGGATTAAGGTTCAGTTAAGCTCAAAAATTTAAGTTGGCAACAACTCAGAGGTAATGATGCCTTCTATCTATTCTCAAAGCGTATTTGGCTATACCCAAGTCACCCCGAATTGACTTCGACCCATAGTGTCTGATTAACTTGTAGATACTCGTTGTCTGCTTCCCGTTTTCTTCTTACTCCAAACTTGAGAAATCTTGAGACGTTTCGGTTCTCGTGTTTATTGTCACTATTTCTCATAAGTACAAAAATTATACATGTATATATATATATATATATATATTTTTTTTTTTTTTTTTTAATCAAACATAAGAATTTTCATCGGAGTACTAAATCACTGCAAGTCCCGAATCTGGATCACTGCAGTATCTTGAAATGCTTTCTTCACGGGAATCAGAACACTCACGGGCTCGTGTATGACTGGGTAGTCGCTTTTCTGCCTATCCTTCGAAAAGATATGTATGAAGACATACAAAACTCTTAAGGAGTTTCCACGTAAATTCGAGTAAATTTAAGTTAGTATCACATCTACTTTTACGCACCATTAAAATTACCATGACATACAATGACTGTTCTAAAGCCTTTTAAGCTTAATAACTTCACTAGTTAGGCACACATAGTCAGTATATATATATCATTTTCCAAGGTTGGATCAATTTTCTTTTAAACACAGCAAAGAATTTCTTACGAAGTAATAGACTTGAAAAGTAATTTCATTTCCCTAAAAAAATTTTGAATTCAATTGCCCCAATCATGTCAAAGTCATCAGGTAAACGGCTATCCTGAAGATCCATTGGATCAGCTGGACCGACCACATACAAGTATGTGTCCTTCTTACTAAGAATGACCGACTAATTTTCAGCAACTGAAAGAAAAACATGTCAACACTGCCCCAGTTACTTTCAGTCTTCCGGTTAATGGCTATCCTCATTTCCTAAGTCGAAAGCAAGGACCAAAACATATCCGAGGAGATGTCCATCAAACTGAGGTAACCGACTAATTTTAAGCAATAAAGACACATTTTTTTTTTTTTTTTTTTTTTTTTTTTTTGAATTAAAAACAAAGACATGGTTACTCGGGATTGATCATCCCATTTAGCTCAATTAGGTTTTGAAATCTGAATTTATCAAACGCTTTTGTAAACAAGTCAGCAAAATTTTCAAGTGTATCAACTTTTTCGATCTTGATCAGTTTCTTCTCAGCACAATCCCGTATGAAGTGATGACGAATGTCAATATGCTTAGTTTTACTGTGCTTCACGGGATTGTTAATTACTGAGATGGCGGCAGTGTTATCAATTAAATAGGAGTGAGTAAGAAATTCAGACCATAGTCGCGCAATTGTTGCTGAATCCATAAAACCTGAGAGCAGCAGTTGGATGCTGCCATGTATTCAGCTTCGCAAGTTGAAATTGCAACTGATGTCTGTTTCTTGCACTGCCAGGAAACTAATCTTCCTCCAAGAACTGACAGCCTCCTGTTGTTGACTTCCGACTCTGATTACAACCTCCATAATCAGAATCAGTATATGCCACCAGTTCAACGTCTCCTCCCTTTGGGTACCACAATCCTAGTTTCGGCTTGCCCTTGAGATACCGCAAAATCCTCTTCACACCTTCATGTGAGATTCCTTTGGGTTTGCCTGAAAGCGAGCACAAAGACAAACAGAAAACATTATATCAGGCCTAGAAGCAGTTAAATACATTAAAGAACCTATTATCGCCCGATACAGAGTAGGGTCCACATCTGCGTCACCATCTGATTCAGCTCCCAATTTGTGATTGACGCAGATTGGAGTGTCATATGGAGAACTGTCCTCCATCTTGAATCTTTTCAGCACATCATGAACATACTTTGTTTGATGAATGAACATCCCATCTTTCTTCTGATCAACCTGCAATCCTAGAAAGAAAGTTAGTTCACCCATAGCACTCATCTCGAATCGTTTCTTCATGACAGCCTCAAAATCTTGACACATGGATACTCTTGATGCAGCAAAAATGATGTCATCCACGTAGACTTGAACCAGTAAGAAGTCACATCCTTCTCTCTTCACAAACAGCGTACTGTCGATCAAACCCCTTTCAAAACCATTTTCCAGCAAGTAGTCCGATAACGTTGAATACCAGCACGAGGTGCCTGATGTAAACCATATAACGCCTTGCTCAATCTGTATACATGATCAGGAAAGTCTGGGTCAGGAAAACCCGGTGTTGCTCAACATACACAACCTCGTCAACTTTCCCGTTAAGAAACGCACTCTTTACATCCAACTGAAACACCTTCATCTTTTTGAAAGCAGCAAACGCCAAAAACAATCGAATCGCTTCTAACCGGGCAACAGGAGCGAAAACCTCATTGTAGTCAATACCCTCTTGCTGATTAAAACCTTTAACAACCAGCCTCGCCTTATTTCTCACAATAATTCCCTTATCATCTCTCTTGCACTTGAACACCCATTTCGTGCCTATAGCATGCACATTCTTTGGTTTTTCAACCAAAGACCAAACTTCCATTTTCTCGAACTGAGCCAACTCTTCTTGCATAGCTTCGACCCACGAGCTGTCCTTCAAAGCCATTTGATAATTCTTCGGTTCAATTTGGCTTATGAAGCAAGAGTACAAACATTCATTCATAATACCTGTATCTTTAATGCTTGAATAAACACAGGTGTGCTCATTCAGGCTACTTCTGGTTTGTACACCCGAGACACGTCACCTATAACATTCTCCAAAGGGTGATCTTTGTGAATTCTCGTGGTCGGAACAGCACCGACATGTAAATTTTCTTCCAAGTTTGAAGAGATCTCATCTATGGTAGTTTCAGGCTGAGAGTGAAAAGGATTAATAAACTCATCTTCAGTTGAGGCCGCAGGGGTATCAATAGAGTTTGATGTGGAAGGCTGAGATTTTCTGTCATCTGATGTTGCACTAGCTCCTCTTCCTCATCAAATATCATCTTCGTCACAACTCTTTCGTCTTCTTCAGCAATTTCCAAATTAGGTACGTTAAACGACTTAAAAGTTAACATAGTCAAACAGCTCAGCAGGTCCATTGCTTGGTTTTGGCGGTTGATAACTAGTAATGTCGGTGTTACAAACCACCTCCACCTTGCAAGTTGTCGTATTGAAGACCCGTCTGTTGGGAGTCCCAACAACATAACCGACTAGGATTCCCTCATCGGCTACTTCACCAAATTTCGAGTTAGTCTTCAAAATCGAACAAGGAGAACCAAATGGTTCAAGACCGCACAAGTTGGGCTTCCTACCGTGCATAAGCTCGTAACAAGTTTTTCCAAGTCTCTTAACTGTTAACACCCGATTCAGAACATAGCAGGCTGTAGCCACTGCTTCAGCCCAGAACATCACAGGAAGCTTTGAGTCTGCCAGCATAGTTCTGGCTCCTTC
>NW_027502914.1:0-57403 GCF_021521415.1 Bidens hawaiensis
TATCATTAGGCCATCATTTTAAGGGTAATTGTTTATTCTTCACTGCATGCATGCATTCATTTATAAACATAAAACACAACCCAAATCAACCTTACCTTCATATTTGTAACTGTAAAATAAGGCAGGATAGTGCTAATCCCAAGCTTCCATATCTTATAAGTTGTCGCCGCGTACCCTGCAGCCTGTTTTTTGATTAGCTCTGCAACCGTTATATTGAATAACCTTTAGCATAATTCTGATAACTAGCATAAGAAACCTAATTTGCATAAGTAAAGCTACTCGTCAGAATTACTGCTTAATATATGAACTTTAATAAAATTTAAAAAATAATTGAAGATAGATAAGAGAACTTTTTATCTAAAATGAAAAATGCTTATTAAAATAGCATGGCATCATAAATAACTCATGAGTGTTTTTTTTTTAAATCGTCTTATCCACCAACAGAGGAAACCTTTGTATTTTCCTTGAGCACTGATGGTGTTTCTTCTGAATTGTTTACGAAATGAGAACCCTTCATCTTTGCATCTTCAATGTACAACCATCAAGGACTATATAAAGGTGAAAGAGAGTTCCTCACGGGCCACGTTGAACAAAAAGGGGTAATTCAAGAAAATAAATTGCTTGGATGATTGTCAATGCAGTTGAGTAGCACGGATCTGAACTGACTAACCAAGGGCATAAGGACGATTTTTAGATGAACACGTTGATCTTCAAGGGCCTTACTTTTTCTTTGTTTTTTTTTTCAATTGAGTAGGAAACTAGGAATAGTTGTGGGGTTGTCAAAAGGGTGAAAACTTGTTTTTGTAGTTATGGTGGAGTTCTCTTCCTTTCGGTTGGAGCCATCATATGTGGTTTGGTTGGTGGACCCATAAATGTTACTAATCTCATATAAACCAAGAAGGCCTTTTGTCTCTTGTCCAGTAGCAACTATGATGATAATAAAGATAGTATTAACCCCAATTGTAAAAATACTAAGCCAATATTTTTCCAAACATTCAAATAGGTGGTCAAGTGATGGTAGTTTAGGTTGTACGAAACCAAACGAATACCATGGAGTCTTCCATTAAAAGTCAACTGCCCAAGCAAACAATAGGCTAGGTGCATTGCGATTATTACTTGGGCCACCTTGAGCTGCAGAACATACAACAAAATCTATTGTTTCTTCAAAGTCATACTTGTCGGTACCATCAGCACCATCCTTTTTCCAAATCTCGCACGTCAATCAAAAAACACCACTTGTAAAGAGTTCAAGCTAACTATCAAAGGATAATAATCAACGTAGTGGTTGTTGGTTTCATTCTGATACAATGTAAAATTACAAATTTTGTATATTTGTTCTTGTTTTATCTATAAATTATCATATTAAACTTGGGAGTACTATCAATATTTGGATATCCCCATTGTTTTTCATATGCTATCTTAATTAGTTGTTTTAATATGTTGTTAAACTTAAGGATTACAAATACGCTCAAAAGCTTTGCGCTAAGGTTAGATAGACTCATAGATGTGCTTTTTCATTTATAAAAATTAATGATATTATTGTGTGACATTTGACGGAAACGATAATTTACATAGGTTGTGGAACTCAAGAAGAATACGAACGTGAAGGCTTTAGTGAGGACACTGTTTTGTAACTAAATTTTCACTAATATGTAAGTAGTGCCCACTACAACTACTATTAATAGGAAAAAAATCTGTAAAATATTCAAAATAGTAGTATAAAGTTAGTCTTACGTCACGTCCGCTTGTTAAAAAATAATGACTGTTATTGAAATATTTCTTTGTATGTGTTTTCATTTTTTAAATCTAAGTTATTTTTAATGATATCGTTGTTTAAAAAGTCGTGCATAAAATTAGTAATTATGTTTAAAAACAATAAGCGCATGTAATTGTATCAGATTTATTTTTATGATAATGCTATATAAATTTGTCATCTTTTGTATCAGAAACTACACTGAGTCATCGACTATAAACTTTAAAATAGCAAATGGCGACTGAAACCATACCGACTGAATCTACGCTGTCTTCCCCGCCGCAACGCGCGGGCTCTACCACTAGTAAACATAAATGAACAATGAATATAATAAAACATAAATTGATTTGAATTACCATTAATGAATATAATCAAATATAAATGGATTAAAAATAAGTTCATGTATATTATAAACTTTCTTGCAATAATTTAAATTAAAATAAAAAAAATATCTATTTACAATATTAGACACGACAAATGTGAAACAACCCCGTAATACGGGGATAAAAACTAGATGAAAATAAACATTAAAAGTTTTAAATCAGTTTCCACTGTTACAAAAAGCTTCAACAATTTTATAGTTTTAACTTATATTTCACACAAAAACTTAGTGTTTCGTACTATCATGGTTCCGTTGTTCATATCTTATCATATTCCAACTCACCTAATATTTATTGTGTACACTTTAACTCGATCCATTTGGTGAATTAATCTATAGCCACAATCAAGAATTTTACTTTTGGGGTGTGGTGGGGGGGGGGGGGGATTCTTTAGTTTGACCCATAATGTCCACCCCCTATTTCTAGAAAGCCCACACGGAGCTCTGCTAATTTCAACAGTTTTATTTATACTTGATTATGATTAAGTTAGCAAACGATAATCAAGGGAATTCTGAACCTTTGATTGAGTAGAAATCTTCATAACCAGAGAATTGGGCAAGACTGACTTCACTATTAGACATCGAATAGCAAAAAATGGTGGAACAGAGTTTTTGGTATTTCTCCGTCGTTCACTCACAGTCTCAGCTGTTCACTCGCAAAGACAAAATGTTCACTCATGAAATAGTTTGGATCATGAATACAATTAACCCTTCAGTTAGGTTTTATGTTGTAATATTTTATAATGACACACATTAAGCTACCATTGTAATAATTTGAGTGATGGTAACACAAGTTTTATCAATATTTGTGACGGTGATAAAGTAAAAGAAATCGAAAACTTCCATTGGGTTGTAACAAGGAATATTGGATTGGGTAAAACAAGCATACATAGAAGCTACACTAATGTGTTTGGCTTCTAACATACATCAGTGGGTAATCCTCACTGGTCCTAGGTGACAGCCACATGACACTCCTCACTCTACCAGCCTCATTGGACCCCCCCCCCCCACCTCCAAATTGGTTACGCGTGACCTGAGCCCACTGATCATGGTCAATAACGTCACACAAACTCTTTGCCTCTCTTGACCGTTGACAAGGTCCATTTTTTTTTAAATATTGATTTTATTATATTATAAAATCCATTTAAACCATTCTCAAACCATTTCTACATATTTTAACCAAAACAATATAATTTCAATCCAAAAATTCAAAATGAATGATTCTTATTCGTTCGACGATACTGATGTTTTTCTACATGCAATGGAGTTTACGATTGAACATGTTTTATATGGTGACGACAAAACATTGCCTCCTCTCACAAGAAAATCTCGGTTGAATCGAGATTGTAAAGGGGCACACGACCGTTTTGTAGCCGACTACTTTGCCGAAAACGCAACTTACACATGCGAAGATTTTAGGAGGCGCTTCCAAATGAGTAAACGTCTATTTCAAATATTAGTCGACGATATAGTGAGAACAAATCAGTGGTTTGAGTTACATTCAAATGTGAGAGGGAGAAGAGGTTTTACCCCACTACAATAGTGCACTGCCGGGATCCGACATATGGCATACGACAAAATTCATGATGCTTTGGATGAGTATCTTCAAATATCCACAAGAACGGTACGCAATAGTGTTTATAAGTTTACCAAAAATACTATTAAGTTATGTAGCAAATATTTACGTAGCCCTACTTAGAGTGATATTCAAAAATTATATGAATTCCATGAAACAAAACATGGATTTCTCGGTATGCTTGGTAGTATTGATTGTATGCAGTAGGAGTGGGCAACTGCCCAAATGCATGGCGCGGTCAATACATGCGAGATTATCATGAACACCCGACTATATCCTTGCAAGCAAGTGCTTCACAAGATTATGGATTTGGCATGTCTTCTTTGGTGTTTCCGGTACAAATAATGATTTAACAGTCCTCCATCAGTCGGGGTTTTACAATAACATACTAGATGTACGATGTCGGAGTCAACTTTTCATGTTTCTGGAATCGAATGCAAGCACGGGTATTATCTTGGTGACGGGATATATCCGTCGTGGTCCATGTTTGTGAAATCATTCATGTTCCCACAAAATGAAAATGAAAGAAATTTAAGGGAGCTCAAGAGGCGGAAAGAAAAGATATTGAAAGATGTTTCGGTGTCATAAAAAGAAAGTGACACGTAGTGGCCAACCCGACACGAGCATGAACGCCAAAAAAATAGACGGATGATGTATGCAATATGTATTTTGCATAACATGATTATTGGAGACGAGGGACGTGTGATGTGTGTAACATCCTACTTTTGGTTATAATAATAAAATAAATTTCGTCTATTTTATAGTGGGTCGTTATCGGTTTAGATAAATAGAATATGAGTTGGGCTAGTGTTGGGTAAATGGATATGTGTTATAAACTTGGGTTATGAAAGAAAGAAGGAAAGATCATGGGCTTAAGCCCATGAACCATAATTATATAAACCATTAATACCCATTTAATCATTCATTTCACACATACTCCATACACCACCAAAACACACACTTAAGATCTCTCTCTAGTTCTTCTTCTCTCTCTAGCCGAAATCACCAAGAAACCCGAGCATCAACCCAAGGTATGTTAGTATGATGTTGTATGGACCCAAACCCGCTATATTTAGTTACGAAACAACGAGCCGACACCGTTACATCGTTAAAGTCACGAGATTCGGGTGGAATCAGGTATAAACCGAACCTAAGATGAGCTTAGGGGTCACCCTAGCTCAGATCTAAATCGAACGGGACGAAAAACGATGAAAAATGGTGTAAAACGGTGAAAATACGTTTTTCCGGTGAGATTTGCGGTTTTCCGGCTTTCCGGCGCCGGAAAAGATATGTACGAGGTTAAGGTGTCAGAGAATGTTTCTGGCATTCTCTGACCTAACCCTAATTCGTTAGCGGAAAAATAGCGAATTAGCATCTAATTCGTTAAGGAAATACGGACGAACTAGTATGTAATTCGTTAAGGAAATAAGGACGAACTAGCTCATTCGTTAAGGCCATTCGTTAAGGCCATTCGCTAAGGCCATTCGTTAAGAGAGGGACGAATGAACCCCATTCGTTATAGGGTTCATTCGTTGACCAGATCAGTTCGTCATAGGGGTCAATTCGTTACGCAGATCAGTTCGTTATATGGGTTGATTCGCTACAGTAGTCAGTTCGTTATGAGGGCTCATTCGTTAAGAATCCCCATTCGGACTGAATAACGAACTGGATGTTTGGATGAATGACAGAGCAGTCCCTGGCCTATAAAAGAATGATTTATTTACAAAGAGTAATTATGATAGTGATAGTAAATTGATGCATGTAATTATGATACAGTTAGCCGTGCCAAACTGAAGAAAGGAATAACTATTAACGGTGAACGTAACCAACTTCAGGTGAGTTTCTAGCCCCATTCTTTGTTATTTTTTCGGGGCTGTGTGCATACTCGATTAGTTAATACATTTATCCTAAGTGATAAGTGCATGCCATATATGTCTTATGTGAATGGTATGAATGATTGCTTGTTGGTACGTGAACGATCTTCGGATATTGCATGTACTGCCAGACAATGGTTGATGTTATATGTATGTTGTAAGATAAAGAATGAATGATGTATGTATGTGCGAAACCTACGATTATGTATATAGAAAGTATGTTATGGAGGTATGGAAGAAAGGTTACCGGACCCTAATAATATCCGAGGATGGAGGGTACCGGACCCTAATAATATCCGAGAATGAAGGGTGACCGGACCCTAATAATATCCGAGGATGGAGGGTACCGGACCCTAATAATATCCGAGGTATGTAGGGCGAATGCTCTTTATAATGTAAGGTTAGTTATTAATGTATATGAAAGAATGATGGACAGGTTAAGAATGTAATGCGTACCTTCGGGCACGTATATGTGTATGTAAAGTAAGTTATGTGATTAACTAGAACTCACTCAGCGTAGCTGAATTTTAGTTTGCACGCAGGTTAACAGATTGAGACAGCTGGTTTGAGATGGACACATGGCAGGACTGAAGAGGCTGGCATCTGAAGATTTGTCATGATGTTTTGATACTATGTTTTATGTTATGTTTTTAAAAGACAAGTTATGGATGTTTGTAATGGATGGTTGACAATTTATATTATTCCGCGAAAGTTTTAATTAACTATGATATTTAGAACTGCGTTTATGAGTAAATCCAACACCAAAGTAGGGCTAACGGTAGCCTTACAAAGTGCGAGTACAACGAGGATGAAGACAACATCCAATATCAACCAGTTGACGAAACACAAAGAGAATATAATCGATTGGCTTTGGAAAATCAAGATACACATGACGCGTTACGTTCGGACTTGGTCGAACATATATGGTCTCTTCTGGTTCTTCCCGACAATGAAGACTATATATATATTTTTTAAGTTTTAGTTTATTTTATAATGTTATTTCTAATGTTTTAAGTTTAAATTTAATTATTAATGTTTGACTATTATATAAATTAAAAAAGTAAAAATGGAGTATGGTAGAGAATAAGTAGATTGATGTAATTCCTTGGTTGAATGGTGATGTTGAATGATTGCGCGGGGGGGGAGGGGGGCAAACGTGGCGCAGACGTGACGAACGAGGAGAATGGTGTTAAGAGGTGTATATCCCTTAGCCTAAAGATCTCCATACACCTATCTTACATAACACAACTTCAAAACATTTAAAACTTCACCTCCTATATCAAAAAATTTGGTTAACACATGCTTCCTTTTTAATGTACACCGACTCGTTTCTGACTAAAAAGAATCCAGATTGTTACCATCGGTGTCCCTCATTGTAACTTAAATATATGCCATTTGCCAATTTCGCTTCATAGGTCACAAGGGAAGTGACCGACTTGTCCGACCTCTAGCACATCGTTGTTGTTTAACTTGTAACTTATTCTTATGCACATGACAATTGATTTCTGAAGTAAACAATATTCAACATTTACACAGAGACCATAAAAACTAAAACAAAAAAAAAATGCAAGTTTTGTAAAAGTGAATAGTACCTTGGCATGTTGACTGTTGCGATTCGTAACTTCTGAGTTATTGAACCGTTAAGCGCATTACCACTAGCAGGTTCTAAATGCAACTGAAGAAACTGTGGATTCATAACCAAACACGTCATATTAGAAAACATATTCATGTTGAAGAAAATAACAAAATACATAAATATTCACTTTTAATGTAGACTAACTTTGGGACTACTGTTTGGAAAATGAAGTTTGTAAAAACATCAAAAGACTTGTTTGTAAAGATTTCTTAAATTTTGGTTGTTTGTGGACTTTTAGGTTGTTTGAAAAAGTTGAGCATTAACCTGAAAAAACTGCTCTCAAAAGCAACTATCGATGGATAAGCAGGACCATTGTCTTCTGTAATAAAACAATGGTGGTTAACAAAACTTTTTTAAAAAAACTTCCTTTTTAAACATATTTTGAGTACAAATTAGCAAATACTCACTAGTTGGTGGAGGGCTGGGACCAAATTCATCTAACAAGTCCATCATAAGTGAGGAAGATGCTTGTACATGTGGCGCCGTTGTCAATAAAAGACTATCTAACGGACTAACTGATGTTTTGTTATCTTAAATTAATAATAATAATATAATTTGTCAGGTTTAGATGAACTGTTTTCGGGAACAGGTGACCCGATTGACAGTAAATCCGACAGGACATCAGTGCCACTCTTTTGAACCACGGTTGTACCTAGTACAAATGTAAAACAAGCATACATTGTAAGTTATAACTGCTTTCAACTACCGAGTTCTGTTTTATAAGCTCTAACCTGATTTTGATGAAAAGGAAGATGTACCAACATCAAGAAGATCATGAAGAAAGTTGTCACCTGAAGAAGTAGGTGTTGGCTCATCTGATCCTAAATCAAGAAAGTCTACTAACGGGGTGGCTGCTGATGTGGCAACTCCACTCGTAGTTAGTGAAGTTGAAACAGCTTGCACTAGAATAGATCCAGATTTTCTTCCACTAAAAGTTGCTTCATCAAGCATCGACATCCTTTCAACCAGTGTAAGCCTTCACGTGTTACATTAATCTATTATTACTATTATAAACCACTTTTTTGAGGTCTTACTAAAAGAATTAAAGTTATTACAAGTCCATACCTTATATTCTGATGATTTTCAATTATGGAATCAAATTCAACTGATCTCTGTTGTAGTTCAAGTAGAAGGCTTCCTTTAAATTTTGTAACAATATCCTTTTTCTCCTAAAAATATAACAAGGTAACGTTATTAGAATTTACATAAAATTGAGTTGCATAGCATGATTTTCAAGATCAAATAAATAACCTACTGAGAGCAAGAAAGGAAACTGGAAGACAACTTCAGCAAAGCAATCAAACACATAGCTCGGGTGGTAAGATCCGATGTGTGGCGTTTTATTGCAATTTCAACAACATCCACTACAGCATTCTCAGTTACCCGTTCATAACAATGATATTATGAAAAGAGTGGCATATTAAGTTAAATACTTGTGAATATTTAAGAAGCAAACTCACAGTTATAGGGTCCTCTTTATTAAGCATTCCAATATTGTTAACTAACATTGTCACCATATTCTCCAATGCACCAGACAGCCTCACGAACAAGTATTACCTGTTTTTAAAAGCAATGGATATTATAAATCAATGTCCATAACTAAGTATGAAGAGATAATGCTAGTAAACATATGTATTTATATATTTATTGTATAAGATCAGTTGATTTTTGGATTGCCATGTAGAGTGAACGTACCGTATATCCATGGAGGTTAGAAGCATTGGTTATCACAACAATAAGAGCATGCCATACCTCATCCTATACATGATTTCCAGCCTACTAACAACAGAACACAAGATTAATAATTCACTAGACGCATGTTAAACTAGAGTGAATCTATAATGCATACCTCAGAGAGAACTTTGACCATCTAGTCAATGTACCAAATCTTGTCCAGTAAAATTTTAAAGCAACATTTGTAAAGATGAAGTGCATAAGATATTTGGTATCCAATCTAGATAACTGATTGCGTAGTTGCTGAGAACAGAAAATAACTACATTGTTTCAAACAAGATGATATTGTTATGAAGAATGAGAAACTGAACTTACTTTTCAACAATGGAGCAAATTTTATTAGTAAGATCTCCCTTGAAGTCTTCATCACTTACTTGTAGATAATCAATTAACTCTTTGGTCAAAGCTTGTACATTGCTCTCATTCATCAGAAGATATACAAGTTCAAGAGCTCTTTTACGAACTGAAGCATCTGAATCCTGAACAATAAATGATCACAGTACGTAAGTCTCATATGGTATAATAGATATAAAACAAAAACGGGTCTACTTATAAGTGAAAAATTACCTTAACGCATTCTAAGATTGTTGTGCGATGTCTCTGCACTGTTTGATCATCTATTGAGATTGCTTTCATCAGCATGTTTAATGCAACAATCTTCCATGAAACATATAAAACACAAATGAATCATATTTCTTCATGTTACTTTTCCTAAATCATACGGGCTACATAAAACTGAAACCCTGTGCACAAACTAGCAGGAAAATTTTTTGTTCAAACAGAAACTTTTTAACTCTTGGTACCACAATAAGTTTTTCATAAACATCAAATTGCAAGAACACACAGGTAGCTTACCTTATATTGTTGTCACGGTTAAACAAGAACCTCCCCAAAATATAGATTGCTAGAACACGCAAACTGCTAATATCTTCAATGCACATTATGTTTCTACACATTCATAAAGTATCGCATTCTCTGCATTCTTGTTATACTCGGTTTTTGTTGCAACTGATATAATGCTAAATGTTTATGTTTCCCTTCTATATTTTATTTAATATTTTAATTGTTTTTGTTCGTTTTTAGTCGAGATTTGTATACTACTAACATTTTTATGTTTTGTAGGTTCCGGGATTTGATCGTGACTAAAAAGGGCGAAAAACGAGCTAAACGAGCCGAAACGGAGATCCGGAACGCGTCAGGAAGGAGCCAGAGCAGAGATCCCCGGTCTGACCGGCCCCCTTGGTGGAGCACGCTACGCCGCGCGGAGGGGTTCCCTATATCGCGGCGCCTAGGGGTTACTGATGGGTTTTTAATTCGTTTTTGCTTAATGTTGGGCCTTGTTTTGGGTATTTAAACACCTTTAACTTAAACCTGACATAACCTGAAAGCCACCAGACGAATTAGAGAGTCCCTGGAGCTATTTTACGAGTCTTGTGGTGATTTTGAAGGCAAGAGAACATCCGGTGAAGAGCTAGAAATACGGGTTTTATCGCCTTTAATCTTCCGTTCTTTATTATTTCACCATGTTTTCAGTTTTTATTACTTTGTTTGATTTAGACTTTATGATGCTAGGCTAAATTCCATAAACTACCTAGGTCGTGATGAACCTTAGTTCGGTTTGATTTATTTGGATTTTGTTTTGTTATGAATTTTATGTTCTAAGTAAATGGTTGAGTTTGATTTAATTGATGCGTTTGATTTCTTGGTTTTGTTTACTTGAATTTATTGTTTCACATTGCCCTTGTTGATTGTTTCATAGGATATGGTTTTGTTAGGTCACTTACTATGTGTTCTTGACATGTTTGTGATTAATATGCATTAAAATCATAGGAACAATAAAATCAATTAAATAGATAAAAGTGAACTGTCAGCCTAGAAAGCGGTAAGGTAATAGGCTATTGATAGATCTTCGTTGGTCAGGATTGCTAGATTTAGTTCTTCGTAAGGAGTCCGTCTAGGTTTGGTTGTCAGCTTAGTCTATTAAGTTAATTGAGTCTGCTTTGCTATCTTTGAATTCCGCGCTGTAAGGTAGGTTTTCGTCATAAAAGATACTTAGACATAAGCGATTAAATAACCGTAAGGAAAAGTTTAATATAAAACTGGCGAGTATTAAAACTTGTTAGAAATCCATAGGCGTCTTCTTGAAGTTCAAGGGTCCTGTTCGGGTTTTCTGTCAAGGGTCTATTTTATGATCTCAGTTCCATAACGTTAGTTTTCCATTTAATTAATAACCGTAACTTTAGGGATTCTGGCCTGAGTAGTTATCTTTATCATCTGAGTTAACCTAAGTGTTTAATTGTTTATTAGTTAAAGTAACTAGGTTAAAGGTTTATTAATTAATTAATTAAGTTTAAGGTTAAGTTTAAGGTTATGATTATGTTTTATTATTATTATATTAATTAGGGTTAGGTTTTAATTAGTTTAATATTAGTTTAATAGTTAAGTAATCATTAGTTAGTTATTAATAAGTTTTAATTATTATTGTTAAATTCCCTCTCAAATATTATTAATAAATAGTCGTGTCTTGTAGTTGAGTCTTGTTTGCTAGTTTCGTAATTTAAAGAGTCTCATGGGTTCGATATCCGGACTTACTTAGCTGTACTAGAGTCGATCGGTTCACTTGTCAGTTAGTAGTTTAAGTTAATTTTAAGGGTCTAGTGTATTACTTAGTGTCTAGATTAGTATAATTTTAGTTAATAATTATTTGACTACTTTTAGCACATCAAGTTTTTGGCGCCGTTGCCGGGGCACTTAGCGATTACGTTATTTGCTTTAATTGGACTTATTTACTACATACGTGCTATTTGTTTTACTTTCGTTTGAGTCGTATGAGTCTAATTAAATTTTAGTTTATTTTTTTAGTTTTTATTTTTATTCTATTTACTTAGTCTGTTGCCTTTTTCAGGTTTATGCCACGTCTTCGTTCGCAAGGACCACCGTTGGAAAACCTGGAATTTTATCCGTTGAAGACCGAGGCTAGCTTGTTAGCAGAGAAGCAACTGTCAGAAGCCAGTTATACACCAAAGTCTTCCTCACCCAATTCACCACCTGAAAGTCCTAGAATTCAAGTTTAAATGGCCGACAATAGAACAATTGCTGCTCAAGCCTTCGATGGCTTAACCGGAAACCAGTCATGCATCGTTGTCCCCGAGATCGACAACCCCAACTCGTGGCAGATCCCGTCATACGTCATGAACAATATCGTTCAAACTAATCAGTTTCATGGGAACGATGACGAGGATGCACCGGCTCATATTAACCGACTTTGCCGCGTTTTGAAAACTTTTAATTTGCAAGGTGCTACTGAAGATGCAATTTTCTTACATATTTTTCCTTTTTCACTTGTAGGTAAAGCAACTACTTGGCTCGATACTCAGCCGCCTGGCACATTCACCACTTGGGAAGTACTGTGCTCTGCATTCATCAAGAGATACTTCCCACCGGCTAAAGCGGCTATTCTTCGTGATCAAATTCACTCGTTTCACATGTAGCCAGATGAACAATATTGCCATGCATGGGAGCGTTTTCAGAAATTTCTTGCCCGTTGTTCACAGAATGGTCTTACACCATGGGCTCTCATGGAAAAATTTTACAACGGGCTGACATTTGAAACACAAGTTCGTTTTGACACTGCTGTTGGTGGTAACTTAATGGCAAGGAAGAATGTCACTGAATGTAACGAGATGTTTGAAAGCTGCGCTCAATCGGACCTCGCCAAAGGGCCACGACACGGGAATTCCACTCCCGTTAACAGTGCATCCTCATCTTCTCGAGGTGTACACCGGGTTAATCTGGATATTACTGTGGCTTCTTCTTTGGAATCATTGACCCGAGAGGTGAAGGAACTTAAGACAAAGGTGAACAAGTGTGAATTTTGTGGAGATGGACATGGCACTTTGTAGTGCCCGATGATGAATCAGCAAGTCGATTTTCTGGGTGGTTAGAATAGGTTTCCAAACAATAATTTCAACAACAATCAAAATTGGAACGCCTACAAAAACCCAAATCAGAATAACTCCAACTAGCGTCCGTTAGGCGCACCACCCGGCTATCAAAATTCTTACAATCAAGGACAAGGTCAGTACAATAATAATAATAATAATAATAATAATAATAATAATAATAATAATAATAATATAACAATGGTACTAATGTTCAAAATAATGTGCAGGATTCTACTGGAGGAATGGGACGTCTAGAAGACATAATGAAGCAAATATTTGAGAGGGATCAAATTACACAGAAAAAGTTTGTCGAATACGATTTGCTCCTCAAAAATCAAAAATCCTCTTTACTTGACCTTCAAAGGTCCGTTGGGGATATTGCTCGTCGTCTCGATGAAAGGCCTCAAGGACAGTTTTCGGGTTCTACTCAGCCGGATCCAGCCACTCAATTGAAAGCAATTACTACTCATAGCGGAAGAGTTTTGGGTCCCGAGGTTGTTAAAGAAAGAGTTGGAGTTGAAGAAGAGGAAGTGGTTAATGAAGAGATTGAAATGGAGGCTCCCGGTAAGTCACAAGTTAAACACCAATTATTGAGCCGCAAGTTGAGAAAAAGCCGGTTGAATTCCGGCCACCACCCGAAATTAATATTGCCCATGTTCCTTATCCCGCTCGTCTCAAGAATCAAAAGTACACGAGGGAATACGGGCACTTTCTGGATATGTTCCGACAGTTAAAGATAAATCTTCCATTTGTTGAAGCTCTCCAACATATGCCAAAGTATGCGAAATTTCTAAAAGATTTACTCAAGAGAAAAGATCGGTTTGGAGAGGTTTCGTCTATTCCACTTAGCGGGGATTGTTCAATGGTTGTGTTGAACCGGGTCCCGGAAAAGTTACCGGATCCGGGTGTGTTTACAATCCCGTGTACGTTCGGAAGTGATATGATGAGTCAAGCGTTGGCGGATTTGGGTGCGAGTATTAATCTTATGCCGTATTCGTTGTTTGAGAAGTTGGAGTTGGGTGAGCTTACACCGACTCGTATGTCGTTGTCATTGGCGGATCGTTCGGTTAAGTACCCACGAGGTATTATTGAGAATTTATTAGTGAAAGTTGACAAGTTTGTATTTCATGTTGATTTTGTGGTACTTGATATGGAGGCCGATGAGAAAGTCCCCATTATTCTCGGTCGGCCGTTTTTTAGAACGGCTAAGGCTCTTATTGATGTGTTCGAGGGGCGGATCACACTTCGGGTTGGTGATGATAATGTCACTTATGATATTGCGAAGTCGATGAAGCACCCGGGTGATAGTATGATGTTAATGGTCCATGCCATTCGGTATATTTTCTTAATTCTTTTATTCCGGGTTTTGATAAGTGTCTTGATTATATTTATGGAACCGATTTGGTTGGGATGGAGTTGGATGACGACTTGACGGATATGGAGGATATTGAGGAAGAAATGGTAGATGATGTTCCTTGTTTGGCGGAGATTATGGAGGTTAGTGAGATTATTTGTGAAAAAGAAGCGGAAGAACCGGCCCCATTGGAATTAAAGGTTCTTCCGTCACATTTAGAGTATGCGTATCTTGAAGAGGGCTCAGATTTGCCCGTTATTGTTTCGTCTAAGTTGAGTGAGGAAGAAAAGTCAAAGTTGATAGAAGTGTTGAAGATGAACAGAGGGGCGATTGCATGGAGACTTTCAGATATTCAAGGTATTAGCCCCGCTTACTATACCCACCGGATCTTGATGGAAGATGAGTATAAACCGGTGGTTCAATCCCAAAGGCGTTTGAATCCAAATATGCAAGAAGTTGTCAAGAAAGAGGTGCTTAAGTTGTTGGATGCCGGGGTAATTTATCCGATTTCGGATTCTCCATGGGTAATTTCGACTCAAGTTGTTCCAAAGAAAGGGGGAATGACGGTTGTCAAGAACGAGAAGAATGAACTCATCCCTTCGCGTACGGTTACCGGTTGGAGGGTTTGTATTGATCACCGGAGATTAAATGATGCTACTCGCAAAGACCATTTCCCGTTGCCGTTTATTGATCAAATGTTGGAGTGTCTCGCAGGTTAGCAATTTTATTGTTTTCTTGATGGTTTTTCAGGTTATTTTCAAATTCCAATCGCACCGGAAGAACAAGAGAAAACGACCTTTACTTGTCCGTATGGTACATATGCGTATCATCGCACGCCGTTTGGGTTGTGTAATGCTCCGGCTACCTTTCAGCTCTGTATGGTGGCAATTTTTCAAGATATGATAGAGACGTCCATGGAGGTTTTTATGGATGATTTTTCGGTGTACGGTAATTCTTTCGATCATTGTTTGGGTAATCTTGAGAGGATGTTGAAGAGGTGCATTGAAACGAAGTTGATGTTGAATTGGGAAAAGTGTCACTTTATGGTGACGGAAGGGATAATTTTGGGTCATAAAATTTCAAGAGATGGTATAGAGGTGGATCGGACAAAGATTGACACGATTAGTAGACTTCCTCCACCAACAAATGTCAAAGCTATAAGAAGTTTTCTTGGTCATGCGGGTTTCTACCGGCGGTTTATTAAAGACTTTTCAAAGATTACCCGCCCGATGACCCAATTATTGGAGAAAGATGTCCCTTTTGTGTTCGATGAAGAGTGTTTGAAGGCGTTTAAGTTTCTGAAAGATCAACTTGTAAGTCACTACAAAAAAGATAGGCATCTAGGACTAAAGAATCAGTCACTGATACCCACAAATCAGTCCCTAATGGTCAACAAGGACTGATTTTTCAGTCCCCAGTCAGTCCCCTATTCCTAGTCCCAGATAGTAGTTTTAGTGACTGAAAATCAGTCCCCTTTGCATGGCATCAACGACAACTGACATTCAGTGTCCAATACACATAAATTCAGTCCTTAAACTGATCCATGGTACCGCAACATTTCAGTCTCCAATACTTATCTTCCAAGAGCAAAAATCAGTCTCTAGTTGTTTGATATTTCAGTCCCAAATGCATTTCTTTAGAGACTAAAGATCAATCTTCTAAGCCATGTCTATTTATCTCTAATGCGTTTTACTAGATTTGTGACTCCATACTAGTTCAGTCCCTAATAAAGTGTGTTAGAGACTAGTTTTTAGTCCCTAATAAGGTGTATTAGAGACTAGATTCTAGTCCCTAATAAGGTGTATTAGAGACTAGTTTCAATATTTAGTAAGTGTTTTAGAAACTAAAAATTGTTCTCTAATAACATGTCTTTTCAGTCCTTAATATGTTTTTAGTGACTGAAAATTAATCTCAAATGTTTTATCATTTTAGTCACAAATATATCTTTATTAAGACTAAAAGTCAGTCTCTTATAACGAAATTTACCAGTCTTCAATACATTTAATCCGATTCTGAAAACCAGTCTCTAATACGTTCATCAGTAACTATAAATCAGTCTTTGATACGTATTTAAATTTAATTTGGTTATTTTAGAGACTAAAAAATAGTTTTCAAAAAAATCTTATTCAGTCCATAATATGTACTTGCACTGTCCTAATTTATTTACTTTTAGGACTAAAACTAATTTCCATATATTTTCATTTAACCCTCAATATCACAACATTGTAATGTTAAACCAACAATATCATAACTTTGCAATGATAGATATAAAAAAAACAAAACTTGGTTCAGTATTTCCAAACATTAAAACGATAGTAAATAAATAAACCATAAAGAAAGTCTTAACTAACACAATAGCTAGAACAGGTCTTCACTATCGCTTTCATTGAGTTGTCCACTTGATTCATTTCCTCCATTACTTGCAGATGCAACTACCACGTTCTCAAAATCTGGAAACTTTGAATTCATGAACATTGACATTCTTTCATACAACTCATTGCTTTGTCTAAGTTTCTCCTTGTTTTGTTTCAGTTCCTCCTTAAGTGCAACAACCTGATTTTGAAGATTTTCGGTCTCAACTGAAGGTGGTTGAGACGAATCAGGTATCATCCAGTGATCCTTTTTCCTCAGTACCGGTCCAACACCCATCTCCCAAGCAGATTTTATTGTTTGCTTTTTAGCACACACACTTTTAATTGCTTTTTTCTCTAGCTCACGTTCCATATCAGCAGTTATGGTTGTTCCTTCTGAAGTTAACTTATCCATTGCCTCGTCTTTATGGCGAAGAATATTTTCCTAAAAAAACAGATGATACGAACAAATAGTTAAAGCTAATAATAACTAGGGGTGTTTACAGTTCGATTTAAAACTGTGAGCGGGCTTAATTTACGGTTTACACTCAAAACCAACTTTATAAAACTGGACCGGACCGTAAATCTTGAGTATATTTTAATTACTATTTTTTTATACTACATATGTTTATCTGTTCAGAATTATTTTATTGTTTAATTAAACTAATTCTATATATTATTATGCTATATGTATTTTTTAGATTAATGAATTAACAAATGTTAGCAACAATCATTTTCATTTTATATAACAATATATGTTAATTGAGATCATATCAAGACATTCTGTTTGTTTTAAATATTTGTATGCATTCAGTGTACAAGTTTATGTATTATAAATATCAATACGATCATTTTATGCAATTTTAGATAGTTTGTTTTATTTATATTAGGATAGCTTTTTTATTTTTTGACTTATGCATTTTCTTATGAAAGCCCGATAAAGCTCAAACGGTGAAGCCAAACCTGATAGAATCGTTGTAACGGTTTGGTTTGGTTTGGTTTAGTGTGGTTTTGATTCCCAATTGTTCGGTTTTGGTTTTCAATATAAAAAAACCGTTCCTAACGGTTAGGCTCAAATTTTGACCAAAAAATCATGAAAACCAGAACGGTAGCAAAATCGAATCGTAAAAGAGAGTAAGCAGCTTACATATTTAGCACATGCGTGATCATTTAACCATCCTTTTTTCTTAGCGTTGAAATGCAAGTTATAATAAACTTCAAATGGGGTAGGTGCTACTTGAGTCTCTTGATTTGTCTACGATAATATAAAGCATAATAATAACGAATGCATCCCGTGTTGATAGATCCAAAAAACTGTAACTTGTAAGGTTTAAATCTTACCATCTGGAATACATGATTGGCTATTGAGCGGGAGCCTCCTCTACTTGTAATAACTTGTTTACTTCGGTTAACTTCCATTTGTTTATTGTATTTCTATATAAGCAATATTCTCCATACATGTTAGAACTCACAAACTAAAAAAAATATGATATGTATTTGAGCTAAGCAATCCAGGGACACGACAACGCAATCCGAGAGCCCAATCAAAGCATACTATTACTACAACTATATTATATAAAGGATCTAAGAAGTAAGCATTCGAATTATATAAAAATGACACATATCCGAGTTGATTCTAACTCCCAGTAATCGCACATATCTTTCCAATCTTCCTCACTCCGACAACCGGGTTTCATTTTTGATCTCGCTAGTTCCGGATTAGTGTATCCTCCATTACTCTTCCAGTAGTCACTTAAAGTACGTCGTGTGCGTTTCCATTAGGTATGTAGTTGAGAATCCACATGTTCCATAAAAACTTTATTTTCTCGCAACAAATTGAATCTTACCTGCATTAAACACATATGTTAATAATATAAATGTTAATATAAATCTTAATATTTTCTAGATAATTAAATATAAAAAACTTACTTGTATCTTTTCATACATTTGATTTTTCACATCTTGTGGTACTAAATCCCATTTAGTACTTCAATGGGCAAACACTACGGATTACAATCCCACACTCAGTTGTGAATTGTGTGGCTGAAGTCCCAACGAAGTTTTTTGTACCAGGAGCTATGGTCAAAGAAATTTTAGAACCTTTAGGCAGGTTCTCCAAAGCATTTATAGCACTACGGTTTATACTTCGACCACGCCTTTTTGGTTCATCTACCGGTGGTTGATCTGCATGTTAATCAATGTTATTTCAAAAGCTAAGCCATATTTAATCATTTTACACTAAGTGTGCTCTACCTTGACATTAGGTGGCTGGTGTTCTCCCTTGACATTAAGTGGTTGGGCTACCCACCATTAAGCCAAAGGGTCATCTCAACTTACTGGATTTTACCAATTTCTTTTATTACTTTTTGGTTTTTTCTTCTTTATTTTTTACATTTGTTTTTGACCAAGTCTTTAAATGGTTCCAAGTAATTATTCATAGTGTTGGTGAAAACATGTTAGGAAAGTCCATTGGGATGACTAGTTGACCAAATCTTTTATTTTAATAAGTAATTATTTTTAAGATGCATCAAACATTGGTATGCACGCACAAAGAGGGTTTTTGGCCCAAACAAGCTCGGGTTTGAACACATGTCAGCCAATGAATGATTACAAGCGAAGCAACAAAAGTGAAAAATGAAGCTTCAAAACCCGTTCTAGATCAAACAAAAATTGACACGTTTTCAATTGGATATTTCTGACCCGAACCTAGTCATGGAACCATTGTTACCCAAAACCCGTCTTAACCTGATCCCATCTTGAACCAAAAACTATTCTGACTCGTTACCGTGCCGAACCTGCCCCGTCCATTTTTCCATGGAAGATCACAAGATATATAAAAGATAAATACTTAGTCCAACAACATAATTCCCCAATTGCCCATTTTAGTTAGTCTAATTTTATACTAATTAAGCAAATATAAATAGTGGACTATACATAACACGTAAACACGTTTCTTTGAAACTTACCTGTAGCTTGAGTGGCTTGAGTGTTGGACAAATGACGATTGCGCTTACGTGTTGAACGTGGTCTTCTTTAAGATTCACTTCCATCGACGCAAGACTGCAGTGTACGTTGTTCGGAATCTTCTTCTTCAGATCTCTTTCTTGTGCAAACTGTAGCCATCATCACCAAAATAAAAACCCACATCCTGCAGAGAAATTGATAGTGTTAGTTAACCTGAGAATATATACTTATATACATTATAAAGCATTACAAGTCAAAATAAAAAAGAATGTAATATCTATGAATTAGTTCTCTTACCGCAAGGTGATACAAACATGAAGCCATACTTACTGCAAGGTGCCTATTCATTTGGATGTTTCTAATTATTATTTGTTAATAATTCATATCCATATTTATGATTTTCATCCATACTAATTCACAACAGTAATAATAATCACAAGTTTACAAATTCTAATTTCACAAGTACATACACATATTTTCACAAACCAGTTCACAAACACACTTTTGTATAAAGGGGGGAAATTCACAAATTATAATAAAAAAATATCAAATAATAACAATCGGGAAATTCATAAATAATAATCACAAATATCAAATAATAACAATCTTAGGGAAATCAAAATTTCATATTATAACTAATTATGTTAAAAAAAACCTAAAATCTAATTAGGGTTTACCAACCACTTTCAAACTATCCGATGCATGTACTGTTTAAAGCTTCAAATTAGTTCAGTTGGTACCTCAAATATGTCCGCGAATGACTTCGAGAGCGCCGGTTGCACGAGTTCAAAGCAGTGAGGGGAATTGAGGGCAGACGATTTTGAGAGCGCGTAATTGAGGGACGAATAATTTGGAGGGAACGTGGGTATACATCCCGTATTTCTTGATGATCAGTTGGAATAGTTTAGAGTTGCGTTGATATTGTGAATAATAATATGTTAAAATAGATAAGGTTATTCCATTCAAAATTTTGATTATATACTTGTTTATATCTGATATGTAGAATGTATTACTATTATTTTTATTGTCTAATGATTACAATAATTTACAATCATCGTTTATAACAAAAGCTTTTTGAAACAATTATGTTATTATTGTCATCGTCATCCTATTAAAAGTAGGGGTGACAAATGAGTTGGGTTGGAATGAAACGAGTCATGGGTCGGAATGGGTTAAAGACGAAACAAGTTAGGGTCAGAATGAACCAATTATGAAAGAGTTATTTTGGTTCGGATCGAATGGGTCAGGGTTATCAGGTTTGGGTCGGAACTAGTCCGGGTCAGGACGGGCCTAGGTCGAAACGGGTTTCGGGTCGGTTTTTTTTAAACGATGGCAGAGAACATTTTTTTATTTTTTATTTCGGGCCTAGGTCGAAAAAAAATTTTCGGGTCGGTTCGGATCGAACGGGTCAGAGAAAACATTTTACTTTCCTTACTTTTTAAAATTTTTAATTTATATTTTGGGTCATGATTTTTTTATAATTAATGGTGAATTTTTCTATAAGGATTTTAATATTTTTTTATTAAAATTAAAAATCCCAAAAAAATTCATAACTTAAAATATTAATAAAAAACAAACACAAGTAAAAAACTAAAATGGTTCCTACGCTGTCCTTGTTCAAAAAAAACTAATAAAAAAATAAAAACCCGACAAATGAACCGACCGAAAAAAAATCAACCCAAACAGACCCATTTGAAATGCATTAGGTTAAGATTGCCACATGTAATTGAGAATACCAGTGTCAAAAACTAATTACTACAAATATATTGTTTACACGTTGTTTAAGTATCGTATGAATTATAATAAAGTAAGTCCCCTCTCGACCACTTATGTTGACTCTTAAGAGATAATAGCTCATAGACATGCATAATGGCATTATTAGATAAAATCATATCTTATCATGTTAGATTTGATTAGTTATGACCATGAACAATTATTAATGGCTCATAGCCACGCATAATGGTCGTTATTTGATCGCGTTGGATCATAGCATGTTAGATTTGATAAATTATGACCATGAATTAGCATGAATGACTCATAAACATACATAATATAGGTCTTAAAATGTTAAAATCTGATTAATTATGCAACTCTCAATTTACTATGTTGATTATTCTAGTTGACTTTTGTTGACCAACGTAGATTGTCATAATAATTTATAATGTGTCATGCATATTTGTATTAGTTGTATGGGGCCTTAAGTGTTATAATAGCCCTGATTGATTGTAATAAATCAATATTGGCTATCAAGGCTTAATAGACCATCATTAACCCTAATATACAATCAATAACTCTAATTAGTAATCTTTGACCCTGTTAATCCATACATGGCCTCAATTAACCATTAATAACCCAAATAAACTATTAACAATCTCAAACGATCATCATTGACTAAAGTTTAAAATCATTAATTCTAATTAACTATTGACAAGCATGCCAGTTGGCCATCAATTCTACTTAGCCACTATTGACGAGCTTTTATCCAAAATAGTGCTAGGAAAAACTATTTACCAAAATGAGTTGTTTGAAAATCTAATATTTTCAATATTTATTTGTATCTGAAATTTAGTCTCAAATAATGGTAGTGACTGGTAGTCTCATAAAAAACCAGTCCAAACTAACCATTCATTATAGTTATTACGCATTACAACCTCCAGTGTGTTTTTCGTTGTAAAACTTATAGTTTTTTTGCAATAATTATGAAAATTGTGTGGCTGATTTTTCATTTTTAGTGCTACACGGTAATTATTATTACATCTTAATTTGTTAGTTATTAATTTTAACAAATATGGAAATATATTAAACTGACGTCACCTCAAAATCACATTAGCACAGTTAAAATAATCTTTGGTGCTACTAGAAATCAAAAAAATCATAGTCCAAATTACTAGGTACTCGAGACTAATATATCAGTCCCTAAAAGTGTAGACACTAAATGATTGAAGTGATGATGATGTATGGAAGACTAAAGAATGGTCCTAATATCCGCCGGTTATTAGAGACTATATATTAGTACCAAATTACTTCATCAACAACTATATTTAGAGACTGAAAATCAGTCCTAGAAAAAAGATACATTACATGATTTTTGAGACTAATTCTTAGCCCCAAATATTTTCCTTAGATTGTAGAATTTGCTCCCAACAAATAGAGACTAAGAATCAGTCCTTGATCTTTCCATATACAAAATACATCAAATACTGAATATTAGTCCCTTAAATGATATGGGCTGGAAATATTAAGAACTGATTTTCAGTCTCTAATACGTTCCTTCCATGTTAGAGACTGAAGATTAGTCACCTAATTTTTATGTTATTTTTCATTAAATATTTGTGACTAAAATTTAGTCTCAAATAATGTAAGCAATTGATTATCAGTCTTTAACATCAGTTGCGAAAAAATCAGTCTCCAATAGTATTTGTAACTGATAAATTAGTCCCAAATACTAGGCATTCGAGACTAATATATCAGTCCCTAAAAGGTTAGTATCTAATTTTGACTTTTTTTGTAGTAGTGCTCCTATTCTCGTGTCACCGGATTGGAACTTACCGTTTGAGATCATGTGTGTGCGAGCGATAATGCGGTTGGAGCGGTTTTGGGGCAAAGGCGTGAGAAACATTTTCACCCTATTTATTATGTGAGCAAGACGTTGAATGATGCCCAAAAGAACTACACCGCCACTGAGAAGGAACTTTTAGCCGTTGTATTCGCATTTGAAAAATTCCGGTCTTATCTCGTACTTTCAAAGACCACCGTTTTTACCTATCATGCAGCTTTGCGTTTTCTCTTTCACAATAAAGACGCGAAGCCCCGTCTCATACGGTGGATTCTTTTACTTTCCGAGTTTGATATTGAGATTAAAGAAAAGAAGGGGGCGGAGAATGTTGCGGCGGATCATCTTTCTCGTTTAGAAGATCCGAAGGGAGAAGAGATTCGCGAGGAAGAAATTGGTGATAGATTCCCGCATGAGTTGATTGATTTTGTTACGGCCAAAAAGCAAGGTTTGCCATGGTTCACCGATTTTGCTAATTTCTTATCTACGGGCCTTGTGTTTAAAGGGATGACTACTCAACAAAAGAAGAAGTTTTTCTGGAATGTTAATCGGTATGTTTGGGATGATCCTTTTCTTTTTAAGATTGGTGGTGACCAAATTCTTGGAAAATGTGTGTCGAAAGAAGAAGGGTTGAATATTCTGAAGCATGTTCATTCGGTTGTAAAAGATGCAGTGGAATTTGTTAAGACTTGTGACGTTTGTCAACGCACCAGAAATATTTCATCAAAAAACGAGATGCCTCAAAACCCCATACAAACTCTTGAAATTTTTGATGTTTGGGGCATCGATTTTATGGGACCGTTTCCTGTTTCCGGTGGTCACAAGTATATTTTGGTAGCAATAGATTATGTTTCAAAGTGGGTTGAAGCACAAGCGTTAGCCACAAATGATGCTAGAGTTGTTGTGAAATTTTTAAAGAAGTTGTTTACTTGGTTCGGAACTCCATGTGCAATTATTAGTGATCGAGGTACCCATTTTTGTAATTCCGTCATGGAGAAAGCATTAGCTCGTTATGGAGTTACTCATCGCACCTCTACCGCTTACCATCCTCAAACGAATAGTCAAGTCGAAAATGCTAATAGAGGGGTGAAGAGAATTTTGGAGAAGACGGTTGGGATAAGTCGGAAAGATTGGTCGGAGAAATTGGATGATGCGCTATGGGCATTTAGAACCGCGTACAAGACACCGTTGGGTACTACACCATTTATGTTAGTTTACGGTAAAGCATGTCATCTTCCCGTTGAGTTGGGGCATCGAGCGTTTTGGGTATTGAAGACGGTAAATGTTGATCTTACTGAGGCCGCAAGGAAGAGGTATTTTCAAATTCATGAGTTAGAGGAGCTTCGTGATGCGGCGTATTCTCGATCATTGGATATCAAGGAAAAGACGAAAGTATTGCACGATCGACGTTTAATGGGAGGTAAAGACTTTAAGAAAGGTGATAAAGTATTATTATATAATTCTCGTTTGAAGTTATTTGCAGGTAAGCTGAGATCCAAGTGGACGGGGCCTTATTTGGTGAAAGAAGTATTCCCGTATGGAGCGGTGGAGTTAAGAGAATCCGGACAATGGAACTTCGTGGAAAGTGAACGGTCATCGTCTAAAGCATTATCTTGGAGGGCCGGATGAGTCAATCTAGGTGGAGGAAACTCCCCTCGATCCATCAAATTAAATCATCGACGGGTTCTTGAGTGAAAACTAAAGTGTAGAGTTTGTATAATTTACTTTACTTTATTTTCGTTTCTTTGAGTCACTAACATTAGTTTTTTGTAGTTTTATTGCGTCGTCGAGTCATTGCAAGAAATCATCACCAACAAAACGAGAGGTTTTACGAGGATTTAAAGGATGACAGGCACGTTTTACACGTCAAAATAACATAAAATGGGTATAACAAAGAGTTGGTAATTTTCTAAAATTTTTTCTAAGGCGAAATAGGCTTCAAAAAAGTTAGTAACTTTCTGTTAACAGTGCCCGTCGCGCGCGCGACGGGCTTTTTTTTCCCCTCCGCGCTGCGCCAAGCAAGACAGACGTACAACCATAGCGCGCCGCGCTACGCGGCCGCCTAGGAGCAGACCGGTCGCGCGACGTGGTCGGTAACCAGCTATATCCTGATTTTTTTTAAATATTTACACCACTTTATATCAATTTCCTTCATAATTTTTAAAATCCCTCTTCTCCCCAAGAACCCTAGCCGATCCCCCTTCATCTTCTTCACTAAACCCATCAATTTTTCACCATTAATCTTCAAATTAAAGCCCCTAATCACTTTCCTATCACCTTAATATCATATTCCACCATCAATTTTAACCTAAACCTCACTAAATCTCTCACTTGCACACACTTTATTTCTTCAATTTTTTGCAAGTTCATCCGGATTTACACTATTATAAGGTATGATTTCTTGTAATTTTTGTACATTGTAATGTTAGTTTTAGCTTAGGTTTTACAAACTTTGTTGTCGGTTTTTGTTCAAGTAAGTTGTTTAGGTTAGTTTTTGGGTGCGGGTTGGCATGGGATGGCAGTTTCGTTGAGTTTTTGGGTGCGGTTGGTCGAGTTGGAATATGGTGAAACTTTAATTTTGGTTGCGGTAGGTTTGTCGGTTTGGGGTTTAAACGAGTGTATCTAGCGTTGTAATTTGGTTTGAGATGTTGAACTTTGTAGTTTTAGTATTTAAAACTAGCCGTAAAACCAATTTTATGCAATATCTAGTTACCAAAAGTGTGGTTCTTCGCTCGTTTTCAACTCAATTTTGCGGGTTGTTGGAACTTGGGTTTAATTGGGATACATAAAGTGCCGGGAGGAGGTGATGTTTGTTGAGTCGGTATGAATGTTTTCGGATTTATAAGCTAGTAAAAGTCCTAAAAATATTGGTTTTCCGTTAGCTTTTTAAGTAAAAATATAAACCACTCGCACTTACTTGTTTTTCATCTAAATGAGTCGGTTTAAAATATTTTGTAACCCGGACTTCCAAATTTATTTTATTTTCAATTTTTATACTTAAAATTAATTAAAAAAAATCCGAAACTTAAAAAATATTTTGTTTTTATTCTTTTTAGTTTATTTACTTACTCTCATGTTTGTTTGTTTGTTTAAATGTGTTTAGATGTCAAAAGAAGCGGGGAAGCGAAAACGAGGTCCGGTCGCGCGACCGAGAGGTGAGCCAGAACCGGTTATCTTCATGGAGCCGAGGACTCGGGTGATCGGGTATCAACCCGGACCGATTATGTTTAGAAGAGATCCAACCCTTAAGAAAAGTTCATTACTTAAGTTTGACGTTGATTCGCAAGAGTATGATCAATTATGTAAGTTAATAAATTCGGATCTTCTCACGTTCAAGACGATTAATTGGGATTTAGTGGATTCGGTTGGTCAAAGAGAGAGGATTGAAGGGTTATTGGGCCCAAAATCTAGGGCAATGTTAGATTTAAACGAACCGCAATACCACGAGCTGACACTAGAGTTTCTGAGCACGTTTAAATACAAAGATGGTAATTTTGCTCTGTCAAATGCGGTGTCGTTTTCTTTGGGAAGACAGTTGTACAATTTGACTATCGCACAGTTTGCGGTAGCAACCGGTTTTTATACGGATGAGGAGGTGAGAGAGCCGGGGTTTGTGACGGGTTTTCGGGGTGCGTTTATGAATAAGCACGATGTGAGTTTCGGTCAGGATGAGTTGGCTACTTTTTGGAACAAAATTTCTATTTGTTCGTTTTCGGGATCGAATGTGGCTTCGGATATTCGGGATCCCGTGCTTAGTTTTATTCATCGGGTTTTGGTAAATACTTTGATTGGTTGCGGTTCGGGCGACAATAAAGTAAACTGGTTGGATATTTTTTTGCTTGCTGGCAATGGTTGATCAGTTTCCGATAAATTACGTGAGTCTTTTAGCGTGGTTGTTTCATCGGAAGAGACGTGGGGGAACAAAAAATAGGTCAAAGTTTGATATGGCCCATACAGTACATTCATTTCTAGAAATTTTGGTGTTTTTGATAGGGTTAAGCCAGAAATTATGAGATTGGGACCTGGTAGAGAGTTTTTGGGGGTTAAGGATTTGAGAAATTCGGGAATTTTGAAGGGGTCTGACCCGTTAGCGTGGGAGGATGTTAAGATGGGCCCACAGATTCATCCACCGGCGAGGACCGCGGATGCTGCGGCTATGAGAGCCGGACTACCGACACGTCACCAGAGGCCGCTTTACAAATCCGAGAGACCGGGTGCTCAGTTCCCGGTCAGAGAGCCTCGCCCCGAGGATATTACTTTGGTTTCGTTATATGACCGGATGGAGTCCGGTTTTGATCATATCAGGGGGTATGTGACGGAGCAGCGGGACGAGCTGAGACAGATGATAGAGGCGAACCAGAGAAGGCAAGATGAGCACATGATGTGATACCCGGCAAAATAAAAAGTATTATTATATTCCATAAACGAGATTAGGACATGTTTAGGCTGGATTAAGTGAAGACTAAGACCCATAAGTTAAATATAGTATTTTAAGCTAAGAATGAAGGGAATATATATATTGTAAAACATGTGAGAAGTGAGACGGAATAAAGAAATTCCGGTGATAAATAACGAAGAAACGAACATATTCGGTTAAACGTGTGAAAATTTAACCCGACATTCAAGAAGGTATCCAGGGGTGAATCCATTTGAATATTTTATAGGATCAAAAACCAAGAACACAAGCAAAAACGTGGCTCAATTCTGAGTTATAACGAAGCGGGAAAATGCAAATTAGTATTTTCGAACACGGTCGTTAAAGCCCATGTACCGACGAGCTTGTAAAAATTGATATTATCTCCGTAATTGAGGTTTATTATTTAGATAAAATAAACCGAATAGACACCATAATTTTGGATGGGTTGTTTTTGGGAAAATCAACTATGCTATGTTTATTAAGTTCGGAGTAACACAGAACGGACACCGGTAAACGATCGATAATAACTTATTAGCGGATATAATAAGTTATCGAGACAAATTTAAGTCGAGAACGGAATAATTATTTTGATGAAATGAATTTGGAAAATACAACGTCACTCGAAGTAGCGGGATCGTTGAAGCGAGAAACTGAAACGCGATCGTAAAACTCGTTCCAAACCGCACCTAATGGGAGTGAAAAAGCCATTAAATGTCAAACATAACCGTTTTTGTCGATACTTACAATGCATTCGGCTCTTTCTATGTAATTTTAAATATAGGTGGTCTGACCCGTTACTGATTTTTAATTCTAATTAAATAGTTTGCGGTTCCATCATTAATATATTACTGTTTGATAAGTACCGAGTAGAATTGAACGGGTTGGATAGGGTCCAGATCAAGGAGAAACCTCCTGATTAAGTTCAAGTGTGGGGAGGTTTCGCAGAGTTTGTATAATTCATCGAGTCACTAACGTAGTTTTTGTAGTTTGCCTTTGTTTTGTTTTGTTTTTTTTTTTTTTTGAGTTTTGCTGGTTTGAAGTTTGAGTGAGCTAGAGAAACGATCCCAAGGAAGAGTATATTGCAAAAGATAAGTGTGGGGATGATGGAGCAGCTGAAACGTATACTTTATATTTATTATTTGCTGCTAATTATTCATGATTTATTTGTCGGTTGATGTGAAATACTTTAATTGCTTAATATCTATCATTATGATAAGATACATTTTTAGATATGTTTGTTTTGTTTTGCCACTTGCGTTCATGTCAGAGATAAGGAGTTACTATTTGCTGAGCACGTTCGTAGTTGGAGGACATTCATGGAAGAAGACTTTGGCATCATATTTCATGCGCATATTACCAGCTAAGTCTTTTCCTTTATCTAGCTTGTTAATTTTTTATTTTGTTTTCTGTTTTTAGTTTTTAGTTTTTAATTTTTTGTAAACTGACTTTATTTTTAATTTTAATTTTATTTTAAGTCGTCCTTATCCTTGCATTGAGGACAATGCAAAATTTAAGTGTGGGGATAGGATATTTGAGTCGTAGTTTAAATTGAGTTTTTGTTTGAAAAATAAAATAAAAAATAAAAAAAATTGAAAAAAATGCTTCAAAAATGTCCCTTTAATCTAGTTTTTTGCGTTAAAGTGAGAGATGATGATATTTATCGGAAATTGGTTTTCAAACTACTAATAATATGAGATAAATAAAAGAAAACTCACTTAACTTGGGATGTGTCGGTAAGCTCAGCCTTGAGAATGAAAGGGCAAATTTGATAAAACGGGTCGGAAATCTCTTGTGGGCAAAGCGTTTTGTCCGTAGAAAATAAGTAATGAAAGGTCAGCCATACTCAAGCCTCAATTCTTGGTATGAAAAAGTGAAAATATTATGAAGTTTGAAAAGTTTAAAAAATTTGAATATGTTATCATATGATGCTTGGGTAGGTTTAACGTTAGAGTATGCCGTGTAGCCTGTGATATAAATCTTAAACTGCTACTTTTTAGTGTTTTACACATCATTGGTGTACGGTTTTATAACCTTAAATCTTGTATTGATGGGATGCCCCAGGTCCAGAGACTATGGGTCTGTATGCCGATTATTCATCTGGGTATTCACAATTTCAAATGGGGTTGTGAATTTTTAAAATAAAGAGCAAACCCGCAGTTTTCTGCCACTTAAGTCTTTAAACATGATCACAAAAAGTACAAAAATACAAATGCATTACAGACTTGATCATCCACGATGTTAGCCATGTGGGGTCCCCTTGCTCGCGTCTCATTACCATTAAGAAACGGACCACAAGGGACACGCCACATGTAAGCCCTACAGATGAAATTTTGCATACTCACCTATGGTAATGGTTTGGTGTATTGCTTGATAACGGGGGTATGTCATGTTGTGGGGAACACTAGCTATAATATAATTGAACCTTAATCGTATCTAATGGCTGATTGGTAGACTTTGATGCTTAAGCTTAGGTGGATAAACAATACCTTTGATCGTCTTAACTATTCATGAAAACAAAATAGAGCAACAAAAAGTTTAAATCTGCTAATTTTGAGGTTTAAGTCAAGTTGGGGTGATCTGATCCGGTAAAAACTGAAAATAAGCAGGTCTTAATTGTGTAAACCACTGAGTATTATTATTGTCGGATCATATCTGTCCCGGTAAAGATTAAGGCATGGTTTTAAGTGGATAACAATATCGGTGATCGCGGTTTTTGCGTTATTCTGAGCTTTAAAAATTAACCTATATGTTTGTTAGACTTTAATTTTCTGATTCTGATCCAACTGCATCAAACTTTTTCAGAGACGAAAAAAGAATAAGTGTGGGGATATTTGATATAATGCTAAATGTTTATGTTTCCCGTGTATATTTTATTTAATATTTTAATTGTTTTTGTTCGTTTTAGTCAAGATTTCTATACTACAAACATTTTTATGTTTTGTAGGTTCCGGGAGTTGATCGGGATTAAAAAGGGCAAAAAACGAGCTAAAACGAGCCGAAGCGGAGATTTGGAACGCGTCAGGAAGGAGCCAGAACAGAGAACCGGTCAGACCGGGCCGGTCTAACCGGCCACCTTGGTGAAGCACGCCGCGCCGCGCGACTGGGGAGGCAAAGACCGTCGCGGGGCGTCAAGGCAAAGCTGATGGATTTTTATTTTCGTTTTTACTTCAAGTTGGGCCTTGTTTTGGGTATTTAAACACATTTAACTTAAACCTGAATATAACCTGAAGACCCTAGCCGAATTTGAGAGTTCTTGGAGCATATTTTCGAGTTTCTTGGTGATTTTGAAGGCAAGAGAACATCCGGTGAAGAGCTAGACGTTTAAGATCGAAGAATACGGGTTTTATCGCTTTAATCTTTCGTTCTTTATTATTTCACCATGTTTTCAGTTTTGATTGTTTTGTTTGATTTAGACTTTGAGATGCTAGGCTAAATTCCATGAACTACCAAGGTCGTGATGAACCTTAGTTCGGTTTGATTTTATTTGGATTTCGTTTCGTTAGGGATTTTATGTTCTAAGTAAACGGTTGAGTTTGATTTAATTGATGCGTTTGATTGCTTTGTTTTGTTTACTTGAATTTATTGTTTCATATTGCCCTTGTTGATTGTTTCATAGAATAGAGTTTTGTTTAGGTCATTTACTGTGTGTTCTTGACTAGTTTATGATTAATATGCATTAAAATCATAGAAACAATAAAATCAATTAAATAGATAAAAGTGAACTGCCAGCCTAGAAAGCTGTAAGGTGATAGGCTATTGATAGATCTTTGTTGGTCAGGATTGCTAGATTTAGTTCTTCGTAAGGAGTCCGTCTAGGTTTGATTGTCAGCTTAGTCTACTAAGTTAATTGAGTCTGCTTTGCTATCTTTGAATTCCGCGCTGTAAGGTAGGTTTTCGTTATAAAAGATACTTACACATAAGCGATTAAATTACCGTAAGGAAGTATAATATAAAACTGGTGAGTCTTAAAACTTGTTAGAAATCCATAGGCGTCTTCTTGAAGTTCAAGGGTCCTGTTCGGATTTTCTGTCAAGGGTCTATTTTATGATCCCGGTTCCATAACGTGAGTTTTCCATTTAATTAATAACCGTAACTTTGGGGATTCTGGCCTGGGTAGTTATTTTCATCATCTGAGTTAATCTAATTGTTTAATTGTTTATTAGTTAAAGTAATTAGGTTAAAGGTTTGTTAATTAATTAATTAAGTTAAAGGTAATGATTATGTTTTATTATTATATTAATTAGGGTTATGTTTTAATTAGTTTAATATTAGTTAAATCGTTAAGTAATCATTAGTTAGTTATTAATAAGTTTTATTTATTATTATTAAAGTCCCCCTCAAATATTATTAATAAATAGTCGAGTCTAATTTAGTTAGTTACGTAATTTAAAGAGTCTCGTGGGTTCGATATCCGGACTTACTTAGCTGTAATAGAGTCAACCGGTTCACTTGCTGGTTAGTAGTTTTAGTTAAGTTAAAAGTCTAGAATTATTACTTAGTGTCTATTTTAGCATAAATTAGTTAATAATTATTTGACTACTTTTAGCACATCAGTTAGTTATTAATAAGTTTTAATTATTATTATTAAATCCCCCCTCAAATATTATTAATAAATAGTCGTGTCTTGTAGTTGAGTCTTGTTTGCTAGTTTCGTAATTTAAAGAGTCTCGTGGGTTCGATATCCGAACTTACTTAACTGTACTAGAGTCGATCGGTTCACTTGCCGGTTAGTAGTTTAAGGGTCTAGAGTATTACTTAGTGTCTAGATTAGAATAATTTTAGTTAATAATTATTTGACTGCTTTTATCACATCAGCAACCTAATAAGAAAACATAGCAAGAGAAGTTAAGGAGAATTCATTGCAAGATCATCAATAGACATTATCATTCGATAGTTTGCTATTAATGAGACAAAACATAGAATCTATTGAACTTTTCTACATATTTGAATTACAAATCATTATAAATACACATAAAAGATATAAACTGACCTGAGCAAGAATGTCACTCACAGAATCGCTCGCGTCAGCATCTCCATGACCTAATACACGCAAAAGGCGAAGCAATCTTATATGAAGAAAAGGGTCTGCAATACCTAAAATTTCACATTCAGGAGCATATGAGTTGTTCACAACATCCTTTAGAACTTTCATGTAAGGCCCAGGTCCTGGTGCCTTACTTTATCGTTGGATTTACTCATAAACACAGTTCTAAATATTAGAGTGAATTAAAACTTTTGCGGAAACATTAAACTTCAACCATATATTACATAATCATCCAAATATTCGTAACAACCAAACTCTTGCCTAAAAGCATAATTTAAAAAGTTATTTTAAAACATCATAACATTCTTCTCAAGATGTCAGCCTATGTAGTCCAATACCATGTGTTAACCTCAAGCCAGCTATCTCAGCCTATTTACATGCATACATTTAAAAAGTCAGCTACGCTGATTGAGTTCTAGTTAGTCAGGCAACATACAATGCGTTCATATACTACTTACTTAACCTGCTTTACTCTCTTGTGTACATACATAAATATATACCTTCATTCTTACTTTTATACTTTCGTTCGTTAATACTTTCATATTTTATTTTACTTTACATACAACTTATACGTTTTAAAGAGTTTTTCGCCCTATAACCTAACAAATATTATAAGGGTCTAGTCCATATCCTCTCAGATATTATAAGGGTTTGGTCCCTATCCTCTCAGATATTATAGGGGTCTGGTCCCTATCCTCTAAGATATTATGAGTCTGGTCCCTATCATCTCAGATATTATAAGAGTTTGGTTCCTCCTTTCCATTTAGTCATACATTCATACATATATTTCTTCATATTATCATTCATATAACTACATATATACTTTTAACCTTTTATATATCATTCATTAAAAATCATATAGCATACACTTACCACTAAGGTCAGTATATTAACTAACCACATTGGAGTATGCACATAACCCCGAAAACATAACAGAGAAAATGGGCTAGAAACTCACATGTGTCATGTGCCTCTCAGAGTTAACTGTAATACCCCTCTTTGGTTGTGTACGGCTAACTGTGTAATAAATATAAATATCAGTTAACTAACTCTAACTACTTCATACTTCTAGGTTAGTGAAACCCCTAGCTAACGGGGATCCCGGGGCAGCAGTGTCTAGGGGCGGCAGCCCCTAGCAGGGTCCAAGGGGCAAAGCCCCTGGCTGGGTTGAGTTGGCAGGTCAGCATGGAAAAAAATTATTTTCATTAATAAACCTTTACTAAAAACCTCATCATAAAACTGAAGTTCAAACCAATCGAATCGAGTTTTCAAACCAATAGAATCAAATTTCAATTCGAGTCTATTCGTTTTCCTGTTCGATTCGTTCTTCTAATTCGATTCGAATTGTTTCCAATTTGATTTGTTTTTCAAACGAATCGAGTTTCTTCTAGAACTCGATTTAAACATGGTTTTTCATGTATTTCCATTCTAATGACCTCCATACATCCCATTATGTCCGTTATTACTGATAAAACGAGTTCCGAGCCATAACAACTTCATTTTTCTCTTAACACGGTCCAAACGTCACTAAATTTGTCCCATTTCATTCCAAACATCTTGTTTACGTTCAAGTTTACATTTTTCTTACATAATAAGGTCCGATTTACCTTTGTATCAAATCTTAGGGCAAACCGACCTTAAAAACCTAACATTTAACCTAAAACATACCACTTTGGGTCATTTATTTCTTCGGGTCTGATTCGATACGCGAATCTAGACGTGTTCCTTGCTTGTATGACGAATATCTAACACAAACTAATCTTGGTTCGAATTCAGATCTGATCCGAAATGGAATAGGAGTGTTTGTGTGTGTTTTTGAATGTGTGTAGGAGGCTGAACGAATGAAATGAGGGTTTTGAGGTTTTAGGGATGTTTAAGGGTGTTTATATACCCTTAAGCCTATTGACCTAAGGACCATCACCATCCATTATTCCATCTTTTATTGTCCAAGCCCACACTCTATTATTTTTATTTAACTTAACTAAATAATAACACACTATTTAGTAAAAAAATTCTTTTTATTTATTATTATCAAAAGTAGGATGTTACATTTCATCAATCCGTCTATGCATTTCTAGACCAAGGGAAAAAGAAAAAAAAAAGTATAAAAAGACAAATTACAAGATTGACAGTAGAAAATTATATGTCACGTGTTCTTGTCACAAATGCGTATACATATTAGATAAGTGTAAAAAAGAAGAGAAAAGACTCAACCAATTCATTCACCTGCCTAAAATTTTTAAGGGCATCTTCACTGTGATTACAGAGATATGTACATAGTTGAATCCATGATACTTTTCTCTAAGTAATGAAACAACAGAGTTCACAAAATTTTCTGCAAGGTCATGAACTTTCTTAACGATCCTTATTGAGCATAATGTTGCCTGTACAATGTAATAGATTATGTTAGTATAATGCTAATGGAGAGTAATATGTGAGAATTTTGGGATATGCTCTTAAGAGATAATGAAACGTATCATTTCTACATTTCCAGTTTTTCATCAACATACATTCTTGCGAATATTTGGATCTCAAAAGTGCAGCAACCTTTTGAGTTCAGGTGCAAGGTCACGTGCCAATTATGCTAAACATATATTCCCCAGAGTACAAATTGCTAGTCCCACAATATTTTGGTTTGCATTGTTAAGATCTTTGCAGATGATGACAATATTATATTAAAAATGTCCAGACATTCTTCCTTAAACAAGATATGCATGTGTGTGTGTGTAACAACTCGGGTTTTAAATTATTGTTTTATTAACTGTTACCCAACTCGTGTTGTATTCGGGAATTTCTTTATCGATAAAAATACCACACTTATCGGGTACATTAATTATTAAAATATTATTGTTTAATTATTTGATTAATATATATTTATAACTTTGAACTATGTACATATTTAGCCCTAAACAATACTTTAACCCACTTTTGATTCCATCCCTAATCTTGAAGGACCATTTTGTAAAATATGTTATATTACATCTATACCCATTAACCCCAATTGTCAAATCTGGAACCCGTTTAACAATCTTTGAGCACAAATCTCGTCATATATTTGAAAATCAAAATCATGGACTTGTTAATCTTGCCTAACGCGGCCTACCGACGTTCTTAATTGCGTTAAATCAATCATACATATACGTATTGCCTATTTTACTTGTCCGACTCAACCCATTTCTTATTATACATGTAAACGAGTATTTTAATTCAATTAAAACTACAAATACAATCCTTAGATCATCGTCTAGCAAATCCCTATAACTAATCAGATTATAATCAGCGTCTAAGACATGTTCTGGAACCTGTTTGGGCCGTCATCTGTCTATACAAATTAACATGCTTTTAATCATCGTTTAAGGCAATCAATTACATCAACAAGTTCGTTTTTTATTCAATTTCATTAACCCTAAACTTAATTTGATGAATGTTAAGCAGATGATCGATTGTTCATTCTAGGGTTTATAATTTAATTGGGTTAAAATCCGTTGTAATACTTTTTATTTTGTTTTCCAGTTTATAACAATCTGGCAGGCTAGGACAGATGGTTTGTGTGTGTGTTAGGACACGGTGGTCGCGGGTTTGAACCCGACCATCCGATATTTTTGGTTATTTTTATCAATTTTTGATTAATTATTATAATCAATAATGATAACTTAATATTCGCAATTAAATATATATATTATTTTATTATAACCGACATCTTGGAGTTTATTGTTTTTCTCAAATCTCGTTAAAAGTTTTCGTTTACGTATACGCACACACACACACACACATATATGTGTGTGTGTGTATGTATATATTATAAGCATATTTTAATAATAATAAACCATCTTTACTTTATTAAAACCCGAACATCATTATTGATTTTTCTCGTCATTTATCGTTTTTACAAAATACTTATATATATATATAGGTATTGGATCATTTCTGACGTTTTTTTACAGCGAGAAGTGCGAGAAGTGAATGTGTAACTCCAATAGTCCATAATTTCACTCCCTTTTTTGTGTGTATGTGCGTTGTGTAGGTGCATATGTATGTGTGTAGGTACGTATGTTTGTATATGTGTACGTATGTTTGTATATATGTATGTATGTGTGTAGGTACATAGGTTTGAATGTGGCTCGGTACATTTATATGTTTGTAGGTAGGTTTGAATGTGTAAATAAGACATAAATACAACCAACCTACATATATGTATGTAAAATCATATGAAAGAGAGTGAAATTAGGGATAAATGGAGTTATACATTCACTTCTCGCACTTCTCGCTGTAGTATCACTTCTCGCAAAATCCATCCCCTATATAGGTATTGGATCATTTCAGAAGTTTTTTTACAGCGAAAAGTGCGAGAAGTGAATGCGTAACTCCATTAATCCCTAATTTCACTCCCTTTCTTATGTGTAGGTGCATATGTATGTGTGTAAGTACGTATGTTTGTATATGTGTACGTATGTTTGTATATATGTATGTATGTTTGTATGTGTGTAGGTACATAGGTTTGAATGTGGCTCGGTACATTTATATGTTTGTAGGTAGGTTTGAATGTGTAATTAAGACATAAATACAACCAACCTACATATATGTATGTAACATCATATGAAAGAGAGTGAAATTAGGGATAAATGGAGTTATACATTCTGTAATATCACTTCTCGCAAGATCCATCCCCTGTATATATATATATGGGTTATCTAAAAAACAAGTAGTTTCCTAGGAAGACTATGAATAAATCATAGTCATTGGATCATGTTAATCAATTGTTGAGATTTAATATTACCTATAATCGATATAGTTTTTTAAAATTTTTCTTTCACCATAATTTGTAATGCTAAATGTCAAAGATCTGTTGGTTCTTACAAGTCCTAGGAAACTACTTATTTTTATTTGAACTCTTTTATATATATATATATATATATATATATATATATATATATATACCTATACCTATATAGGGGATGGATCTTGCGAGAAGTGATATTACAGCGAGAAGTGCGAGAAGTGAATGTATAACTCCATTTATCCCTAATTTCACTCTCTTTCATATGATGTTACACACATATATGTAAGTTGGTTGTATTTATGTCTTAATTACACATTCAAACCTATTTACAAACATATAAATGTACCGAGCCACATTCTGACCTATGTACCTACACACATACAAACATACATACATATATACAAACATACGTACACATATACAAACATACGTACCTACACACATACATATGCACCTACACAACGCACCTACACATAAGAAAGGGAGTGAAATTAGGGATTAATGGAGTTACATATTCACTTCTCGCACTTCTCGCTGTAAAAAACTTCTGAAATGATCCAATACCTATATATATATATATATATATATATATATATGATATATACATTTTTTTTCTTTCTTCATTTCTCCTTCAGGATGAATTGAATGGAGTAATTTAAGTTATGATTTATGTAGATACAAAATTTAAAAACTTTAATTTGTTATTTTAAAATAGATAGTTAGGTTTATTGTTTGCAATTATAAACGAGTTGTATGTTTGTTGAGACTAACCCCCCCCCCCCTCCACCACATCCATCCACACACCATCTCCATACTCCATAGTTAGAGTTACGGATTTGGAAAGTGATATCACATATGAAACAATGTAAACATACAATATAAACAATTCAACGTACCACTGCATGATATCAAATAGGGCTGTTAATTTATGGCATGAACCTGTTAACACGACACGTGTTTTATCATGTTTGGGTTTAAGCTTAACAGGTTTCGTGTCTTAAACAGGTCGACCCGTTTAAGACATGATTAAATTTGTGTCCTAACAGGTTAAAAACCTGTTAACCGGTTAGTAACCTGTGTAGATTTTTATTGTAATACACACACACACACTTCTAAAGTCATACTTACAAACGACATTTCACTAATGAATTTTATGCCTAAACCTCTTAAACCTAAAGTATGTTATAGATTTGTGTTTTTTTGTTTCAGATATGTTATAAATTATCTATAGCTAAAACTTTTATGCTCGTTTTGAAAATTTTGGTTTTGTTACTCATATATTATTAATTATGTCTTTAAACATGTCTCTTAACAGGTTAACCTTTTACTAAACAGGTTCGTGTTTGAAAAAAATGACGCGATTAGTTATCGTGTTCGTGTTTAACACAACAGGAAATCGTGTTTATCGTGTCGGGTCTTATCATGTCATGTCCGAATGTTAAGACAACCCTAATATCAAATTTCATTTATAACCTGAAGAGTTTACGAATTATCACTAAAATTAAGTTCATCATTTATCTTTGGGCTAAATAATGAACAAAAACTCTCTTATTAAATTGGTCTTTTGGGTGTAATAATGCTTTTCAGTTTTCACAATGTCTTGGTTCGGTGGTTCCATTGGTGATCTCTTGTATCTTTTTTTCTCATTTGCTAGCGTATGATGACTGGTGTGGTTTTTTTAATAATAAACTTCACCATTTGGAAAAAAAACCCTAAAATGTATTAAATAAATAGTTTTTAGTCTTGAAAAAATAATTTATCTATATTTATACTTCTATATATATATATAATATATACTAGGTTAAAAACCCGTGTGTTACACGGGTTGAAACAATAAAATGCTAAAAGTTATATCATATTTAGGGTTCTTAAAAACAAAATTATCACTTTTTGACATGTTTTTCCAATTTTTCATCTTCTAATTGTCCAGCTTTCGTATTTCTTTTTTTTTTCTTCAAAACAATCTCCGATACATAATATATAGACTCTGGTTTCTCATTAATCATGAAGGTTAATAATACTAACAAAAACATAAACTATTTTTAAGAAATTTGTGTATGTTCCTACTCAAATATACTATAGTAGAGTAAGTTAAAAAAATGTTATATTTATACCTTGAGTTGCATTTGCCTAAAATAAAATGACAATTTACCAATTTACTATAACACCCCGGTAGATTCTATTTTCTTACCACAATAAAATATAAATCAAAATATTCTTTTTGTCAATAGCTTTATTGCAAAAAAAAACTTAGATCCAATGATCCATTGAAGCCATTAACTTTTTTCTCTCACATTTTCTCATGCTTCATAATTGAAAAACTTATATCAAAATACTATAAGTATAGATCAATTGGAAATTGTTAGTTGATAAATTAACAAATACAACAATAACTATTTTGAAAAATTGTTATACTGATTAGAAAATTATGCATATTTAGTTCGTAAAACCTAAATTAAATATAAATAATTATAATTAATCCAAGTTTTTCATTCATATAAAAATTGTATAAAGTAAATAATAATTAAAAAACGCTGTTTACGAGCTAATTTCTGTGTAGACGGAGAACAACTCTGAAATAACTTGGCCTCATTGATCGATCAAAAACGTGTATCTGCCTATGCATATGACAATAAAATTAAATTATCTTTCATACAAGTATCTGAAGATTCAATCAATAGAACCAATCGACCCAGTAATTGAAGTAAAAACAAACTAACTTATGTTGCTTAATAAACAATGAACAAGCGCATACGCCCTTTTCCAATCAGTTTTTGGAAAAACCATCACATTCAAAAGTGAACATACAATAAAGCGACATATGGAGGCATTAATCGAATAAATAATCGGTTTCTATCATATGCTTCAATTGGAAAATACATAGTTGGGGTAGTATTCGTGTTGCATACAATCGGAATAGGAATTTGGGAGGAAATAAATATTTGATAACTGACTGGAATAGGGATTTGGACTTTGGAGTATGAAATTAATGGAATAGGGATTTGGGGTATGAAAACAATATAAACATGCATAGGTTTGAAACATAACGATTTGAAGATCAAAAATTTGGTATGCAAACAATGTTGAACGCCAATTTCTATCTCATTAGGGTTTGGAACGTCTGATGTGATACAGAGATGAAGCTTTTAAGGAAGGTTTTAATTGAATTTTTTTAAGTTAGAAAAATTATGAATTAATTAAAGGTTAAAAGATAAGTGTGCCCCTTAGCACAAAAATAGGCCAATTAGGTGCTATGTGGCACAATAATCATTTTTATTTATTATAATAGTAGATGAGTGAGAGGCATTTTAAATTTTAAGATGTACCACTTTTATTGCATTTTGTACAAGTAGTAATACATATAATTTTAAAAATGTAGGGGTAAAATAGTTTTTGCCTATTCAAAAGTAATATACAATAATGATCCTTTAACTTTAATAAAGTTTTGTTAATATATTAAGTTGTTACACATTTCCCTCTAATTATTAACCAACTACCCCCACGACATTTTAACGACCGCAATTTTTTCAAACGTTAATATTTTTTTAAAAAAAAAATTACACCATAAAAACGAGCATTTTATTGTCTTTAATTTGAGTATGGTATTGCTATAGTTTATTAACTTTTAAAAAACTAACATGTTACATGGTTACCGGTTATTACCAGCAATGGGTCGGACATGTTAGACTAATTGTGTTGGAACGTGTTAGGGTTGGAACAAGTTAATACAAAAAGGGTTAATTAAGTTCATGTTTGGATGAGTTTAGATAGAAAGGGTTCTTGTCAAAACGGGCTAACACATTTCCGGGTTGGAACATGTTCGTCTAAAAGGATTGGGTTAAAAGTAGTTTATTTGAAATTATTGTACATTTCATCTTCGCTTCTTGCTTGTCGCCACCTGTTATGCGCGTTCAAGCATCAGTTACGTGGATGACATTTTTTATATATACCGGGTTGCTCGTGTATAGGCATTTTGTGGCGCGTTTATTGGCACCGGTTACACGCCCGATGCCACATTAAATGCATACCACCGTCGGGTTACACACATACCGTTACGAGGTTACAAACATACTAACACCGGTTGCGTTTGTGTGTTCACCGCTGCATCACGTGAACAACTGACTAGTTTTTCATTAAAGTTTGAGATTCCATCATAATGGTCATATATATTTTACCAATCATGTTATGGTCTAAAAGCCAAAAAACTGTAAATTATAAATAACTGTAACATATTTATCTTGGTTTGAATGTTTGATAAAGCATGTGTTAGTGATATAATATAATTGCAAAAATTAAAACATCAATGTCAATAAAATGACAACGATTTGTATCAAACCTAAAGTCCCCGAATCTCAGTACTCTATTTTACATGATACATATATTTTTTTAACTTAGACCATCCGTAATCGGACGTTAAACCATGCGTTTTGGAGTATAACGACTGGGGCACACCCCCCCTGGCGTTTTAGCATAGTGTTTTGACAATAGCGTTTTTTACAAAACTCCCGATATGGCACAAACTTTAAGAAGAACACTGTTTGCTGTTAGATATGTTGCTGCTGGAACTCAGTTTCCGATCAGGTTTGTCGCCGGAGACCATGTGAGAGGATGAATCAGCGAGCATTCCCGTGAGTGGTGACCGGTAAGGGTTTTGTTGGCTGGTGGTGGTGTTATGGTCGTCCGATGTTGTTGACGGGATTGATCTTCCGATGGATGGGCTTTCCGGCCAGCTTTGTTGTTACCTTTACGACGAGGATGAATGGGTTTTTAAAGTGGGTAGGTAGGTGTGAGGGGAATTTTGAAAATGAGAGAGGTTTATTTAAATATAATATTTAGATAAAATATTATTATTTTGTTTACTTTAGATAAAAAGTAAAATGAAAAACAAAAAAGCGTAAAAGTGACTGTGCGTCACGTGGCGCATAATGCCCATGAGTATAGAGTTATGACTACGCCCTCTTTTGCAAATAAACAACTTTGAGTGGACGTCACGTGACGCATAACGCCTAGGGGAGGGGCGTTATGACTACACATGGTTTAGACCATGCGTAGTCAAAACTAAGCAAACTCAAAACAATTTTACGTCATGTGACGCTCAGTCAGCATTTCAAAGTTTTGGAAAAAACAAATGTAGTGGGAAACACCTATAACTCTCCCAGAATCATTATTTTATTCCTCCTCTCCCTCTCTCTCTATATATATATAACTATTTATATAATTGCATACCATGAAATCATACGTGCCACTCTCAGGTTGCTCCCCTCATTCTCTAGAGCCACCAAATTGCTTGATTTTTAAATGGAGGCTTCTCATGCATTTGACCTGAATTCGGGGGGTATGAGTCTTATCAAACCCGGATAGTCTTTAAATGGGTTATAGCATCTCATTTATTTTTGAAACTCTTTCATAACCAAACAATAAATTTTGCGGGTCATGGGTCTCACCAAACCCGGATAACCCTTAAACGGGTTATAACATCTCATTTATTTGTGAAATAATTCCTTAATTATCAAAGAATAATTTCCACGGGTTATGGGTCTTACCAAACCTTAATAGCCCTCAATTGGGTTATAATATCTCATTTATTGGTAAACATTCATCGTTAAACCCTAATTTAATTTATCTCTTTTACATATTCTCTGTTGTTGTTCTATCATCTCCATCGCCAGTTAACTTTCGATACTACCCACAATCATCAACTACATCAACGTCCCCTTTTTCATTAGACAAATATTTGTGTTCATTTAAAAAAATCAACATGCCTGTGTTCGTTTATGTTTGTTCGTTAAAAAACTAAAAAACATACACATCTCAATTGAAAAAACCCAAACGCGAAAAATATAATAACAAAGTAATATATATGTATTAAATTAAAACAAAACTACATTAAAAAATAATATGAATAAACTCCCGTAACACGGGATGATCAATATATATATATATATATATATATATATATATATATATATATATATATATATATATATATATATATATATCATAACTCTCTTCAAAACATGGGCCCTTGCAAGTTATGTACATAACGTCACCTAAAATACCCGCTCAAAACGTTGTCCATAATGTCTGGGGGACGGCGTTCCTAGGCATTATATATGGCTTCAAAACGCCACTATAAGGTCACCACTATGGATGGACTTACAAAAGCCGGTCTTTGAACTTAAAGTTTCTCTACACTTACAAAACTAATGTATAGATTATTTTTATATGTAAACTAGCTTTAATAATTCAAAATATTCCTAATTGACCAATAATAACTCATACCAAGAATATGGCCAATGACACTTTAAACATTCATTTTCATTATCATAGGTAATTCCAACCCGTTAACGAGGTAACTTATCTCCATGTAACTTTGACTTATGTCTTTTCAAAACACAACATGTTGTGTGGTGAAGGACTAGTTCAACTACAGACTACACAGAAGAGCGTGTGTTTCTACTTTATACCCTAGGATTAAACTAGTTGTGAAATAAAGAGATCAACCTAGTCAAAGTGGTGTGAAAACATAAAAGATGCTTACCCGGTCAAAATTGTTGGATGAAAGAAGAAAGCTTATCAGCCCAATTTGTTATTATTTATTTAATTAAAATATACATATTTATTTATTTTGTGTTGAAATGAGATCTTAAATACAGCATTTAATTTAATGATGAGTAAACAAAACGTAATACTAATATAAATAATTAATTGCACCTTTCAAGTTGATAATATACCTAACTCCCCATCGAATCTTGAGAACACCAACAACTACTTAATTAAAAAAATAAAATAGTAAAAGTGAGTTGTGAAGTGGTAGGTACGGTTGAGAGGAGTACGGCGGCATGGTGGCAACACAGGTTGCTGATGGCATGTCTTTTATCTTCTACTCCAACGCCATTGCTTCACTATTTCTCTAGCAAACCATAGGTATGGTTAAGGGCATTCTTATTATTAAGAAAAAAAAAATACAATTCTGATTTCTATTGCAGATCCCCTACTCGTCCTCCGGAACTACATTGTTGAATCTCATCCCAGGTTTTACATTCATACTCGCCGCATTATTCAGGTAAACATATCTTATATCTTATCTTAAGACTGTAATTAGTGTCATTTGATTTGAATTTATGGTTCTAGGATGATGGAAGTGATCAACATTAAACGTGTATCAACTCTAGTGTCTATTGCAGGGGCTATCATCATGACTCTTTACCAAGGCCCATCAATCATACCTTCACACTTCAAATCTTCTCACCCAACTCTCAGATTGGGTGCTTGGAGGAATCCTTTTAACCATTGATGCCATTTTCGCTTCTATGTATATCATTACACAGGTGAAACTGTCTCTACATTACTATTGTATTTGATCACCATTTCTGTATCATCAATTTGATGTTTTCTTCTAGCTAATTACATGTTTCTTGCTGTGTTTCAGGCAATTGTTCTTAAAAAATACCCTGTCGTCATCAATTTGATGTTTTCTTACTGTCTTATCTGCACCGTATTATCAGCTCTAGCTTCTTTCATTGTGGAAACTGACCTAAGCAGCTTCGCTTTACAGCCTAATACGAGATTGTTTTCCGTTCTTTATTCGGTGAGTATATATGCTCAATCTTCATAAGAAATTGGAAATTAATTATCATTTCTGCAGCCCTACAATTTTGTTTTCTTTTATTTCTAGACTTTGTTTATTTTTTAGAGCTATATTTTTTTAGAAAAGTCCTTTTTATGACCTGATCCAATCTGGCCCATTCAAATTTGTATCAACCGTATTTTATCCCTACCAAAAACTCTTGCATCCGCTACTAGTGTGACATCTTTATATTTTTCAAATGTTATTATTACTTTTGTTTAGTTTTGGTGCGTTCTTTGTGGATTATGTAGGGGATTTTTGGGTATGCATTTCTAGTCACAGTTCAATCATGGTGTGTACGAAGGAGGGGCCCGCTCTTTGTCGCTATGTTTCATCCGGTTGGAATTGTGATCGCGAATTTGATAGGTGTCATCTTCTTAGGTGACGGTTTCTACCTTGGAAGGTGAAGATGTTTTCATGTTATTTGTGTTCATGTTTCTAGTTTGTTACATTACACACTTTAATCTTAAACGCTCGAACAATATGTGCAGTTTGTTGGGATCAATTATTGTTGTGATCGGGGTTTTACACTGTGATGTGGGGAAAAGCCGAAGAACAAAAGATAGCGGGGGCACACTCGAGTGCGTGCTCAAAATTGGATGATAAAACAGCCCCTCTCTTGCAAGATGTTGAGGAGCAAAGCACATCGCCCACACCATAAACTCTGATGTGAGGTACATAGAATCATATTGGTCAACACGTGCACGGATTGGTGATAGGGGGTCGATGAATGACTCGCATCTCACCAAATTATGCAATTTATTAGTCATCACATTATTAGTTTTGAATGTCTATATATAAATAATATAATTTCTTAGTTCTGAGTTTGATACAAATTGTTAGAATTCCCTATGAAATGGAATTTTTCTGTCATTCAATAATATATCATTTTGCTTGAGAATTCTATCTTTGTTTATCTCGTTTAAGAACTCGAGAACAAATTGTTTCCAACTTAGGTAGAATGCCAGAATGACATGGGACAATAACCCGTTGTTGTAATCATATACAGATCATCGGAGCAGGGCCGGCTCCGAAAAGACGAAAAAATTTTTGGGCCAAAGGCGAACTTTTTTTGGGGCCTTAAGTAAAAAAAACATTTTGTTGGGTTTAAACAATTTAATTATAAATGGGCTTATTTGATTATGATTTAAGTTGTGTAAAAAACTTTTGTATAAAAATAAACTTAAAATTGTCTCAAATAAGATTAGAACCCACAACCTTTTGGTTAGATGTCATACCCCTTTATCATTAGACCAAACTAGTGGTTATGTAATTGTTTTGAAACATTGATTATACACATGTTTTTGATAAATATACATATAGTTTTTTAAAAAAAATTTCGGGCCTAGCGAGGTGTCGGGCCTGTGGCCGTCGACTATCCTGCCATGCCTCAAAGACGGCCCTGCATCGGAGTGTGCTAGACGTGTGGAAAAACAACAATGAAACTCATATTGACTTACGAGATTTTTTTGAATTTTCATATTCATCTAATAATAAGGTCGTAAGTTGTCACAAACTCATGCAGTTTATTAGCTGTCCCATTTAATTTCTTTGTTGTCAAATTGAAAAGAAATGATAGAAGCACCGTATAATGGTTTAGACATTGAATATTATATCATCTTATTTTCTGTGACGTGTATTTCTCTCTTGCTTGCTATTTTTGTTTCCGCTCATGTGATACGTGACAGACTGCTACGTCAATCGGTCAACTTGGAATGTAATTCCGAATCCAAAGTTGTATAGTCTGTTTATTTTGTAGAAACTGGGGCTTGATTTTAGATAGTAGAGTAAACAAAGGAGACTTCACTGATTTATTAATATTAATATTGTTCATAAACATATATCAACTTAGGTAAATGCAAAGACATGCATACAAGCAGTAAGCAGGGTATGCATTTTATTTATAGCAAACATTACAAACTTGTATTTCATGCTTTAAGGAGGTACTCGTCAATCTCCTTGAAGTTCTTGGCAGCGAAGTCTCTGATCAAGTCAGGATTAGGAACCTCATGACTTGCTTTCTCAAACTCACAAAGCCACTTCACAAGGCTTCCTTCTCCCTCCGGAATCACCTCAAGACTAGCCTTGAAGTTCTTGTAGTATTGCAGCATGTCCCCATCAATCACACTGTATGCCACTTTCTTTTTTGCTTCATCAAGCTCCTCAATCTTCTCTTTCGCAGATTTCACCACCGGCGATCCTGTTTTCAAATTATAAACTTGTTTGTAATATATTTCACGGTTGACGTTAATTACAGAATACTAAATTATTGCCAGAACAAACCAAGCAATCGTTTTATTGACATGTTTTTATTAAGTTTTCAACTGTTACATGTATAGGTTATCTATAGGTAATATTTTACTTATTTTTAGATTGAATAATCAGGGCGGGTTCTTAAGGCGCATCCTCGGCCGAGGCACGTTTATTTTGGGGCCAATAATATATATTTATATTTTTTAAAAAGTAAACCTTATATAATATAATTGGATTTTGATCATCTTAAATGAATCTAGCCTAAAATATTTATTCATAGTCCATTTAGTTTAGGTTATTGGGCCAAATCAAAATTCATTTGGTAAAGAATGTTAGGAGAGTTTCATGAATCCTCGATCTATTATTGTTGTATTTGATTTACAATATACCTTCGGCAAAGTAAACCATGCGGACGGATCCAACGTTTCGGCCATTGCCTTCAACAACATCAACGGATTTGTAGAGATCGGAGCAGACTTTAGGGAAGATGTTGGCAGAGTCCATGATGCTTTCCCAGAACTTATCTGCAGCAGATTTCACCTTCACTTCAACATCAAGCTTTCCAGTGGTTGCCATATCAGCAGCTTTGTCACAAGTCAAAAGATGATTGAAAAGTAGAGAGATTATGAGAATATATATTAACCATGATATGGACCTGCTTATATAGTGACAATGGGTTGAATGCATGGTTTAATGTTATGGGAGTGGGTGGTTGGTAATTGCATTAACTGTGGAGGTGATTTTGGGACATTAAATAGTCAAATTCTCAAATATTATGTTTACACCTTTGTCCAAAGGGTCAAGCTAAACTGTACATCCTTCTTTACTTATCATGCCATTCCTCTAAACTTTGACTCTCTTCAGCAATTTTATTTAACATATTATTACCCTCTAACATTTTTTAAATTTTATGACATCTCTTTAAAAGTTTTATTTTTTTATTTCTAGAATGTTTTATTTATTCACTTATTTATTTTTGTTTTTTTCTTTTTGTGTTTATTGTCTTTGATCATAATAAATTTATTATTATCACTGTCAATGCATTATTGATACTAATATTGATATTTTTTAAAATAAAAAAATATTAATAATATTTACGATGATAATAACAAAAATAATGAATAATAACATAATAGTTTTTAATTTGATATATTTAGTGGAGACTATTAAATGAAACAAAACGTTGAAATGACTAATATGTATGTAAGTAATGTTATGTGAAATTGATAATTGATTTGATAAGTTCAAGGGGGTGTACGTTTAGTAAAAATCGTATGGAAAGAGGGGGGGGGGGGGTGTTATCTTTAACACCCTTATCCAAAATATACAAGTTAGCTTAGTTGACTCAAAGTTCTTTACCAAGTTCAAAAATCGACGTTAGCTTGGCTCGTTTATTGCTCGAACGAGCTTGTGAGTTTGAACTTCGAAGTATTTATAAACTTATTAAAAATAATTTTATAAACTAAAAGACAAACTCCCCCTATGTTTTTCATTTCACACTCAACTTTTAGCTATATATATATATATATATATATATATATATATTTGCAAACGGTGTTGATACTTGTTCATATTAATATATTATGAAATAGTGTTGAAGTTAAATGTAGGGGCTAAAGTTGATGAGTAGGCAGTTGGTGAGGTGCAATAAGTATAGGAGGCTAGGCGGTCATTTATGAGGTGGTATTCATAGTTTTATTATGTTGTTAGCTTTTATGAAGTGTCGGGTCTGCAAGTAATTCATTCACACCTTTAATGAAAATTTTTGAGCCTTAAGATACAAAATGAAATAGAGGAAATGATGTTGCATATATAAAATAGAGGGAGATCGCACGGTTTGCAAGTCACTTACGGATTCAGAATTTTTTTTTTCACCGAGTCACTAAGTTTCTAAAATGTTTGTTTAAAACTTATTTTTGGTACGAGTTTGGGCTATCATAGTATTTTTATTTTTTCTTTTGAGTAATAAATGTTGGGCGCTCTTGGTGTATACTTAAATTCTGAAATGTGGTCCATATCTTAGTTGTATTATCTTACCAGAAATACTGTAAATTTATCTACATATATTAGGTTTTTAAACAAAGTTTGCGAATAATCGATAGTTCAAAATGACTAAATTAATTTGAAGAGAAATCAAGCTAAAACGATACATATCAAAATGATCAAATTAATTTGATCGATTAGTAAAATGTTTGAAATGCAACTTCATTATAAAGATCAAATGTGATGGAAATTGAACAACATGGTTGAAATAATTCTCAATATAAATCATATTAAAAGGTTGGTTTATAGGCTAATTATATTACGTGGCTTCAAATCTTCAATTAGCCATCACTCATCACTCGAGTGCAATGACTACAATCATCAGTTGGGCTACAATTAAATTAAAGATGGCCCATGATAATATTATTTGGTGTGCGGCATTCTCATGCAATATGATAATATTATGTGACAGAAGTTTGCAAATTAAAGAATGAGATTATGAGTGTAAATTATAAGTTGAAGAAAGAAAATGTAATGATTTTTGTAATTTGGGGAAACAAAGTTTGCCCATATTTATTTTTTAATATTGTTGAATTGGTTATGAGTAGATGAGAGAAAAAACTATAATCATAAAAGTATAAAAAAATATTATTTAATTAAACAGGAGAGAGAAATATAGTGTTTTAAGTGTAATTATAGAGATAGAGATGAGAGATATGTTGGGAAAGCTCTTAAAAGGTCCAAAAGGTAAATTAAAACGAAACGAAACACAATTTTCAAGGGGGAGGTGTTGGGCTGATTATTATCGGCATTCTTGATTTGTAGTGTTTATATATATACTAGGTTAGTAGCCCATGTATTATACAAGCTAAAAAATGATATAATGTCAATAAAAAAATGTTTACATATTCGATACAAGTTATATGTGAAATCGAACATAAAATATATGTCATAACATATGAAACAATTATAATTATTTATAAAAAATCCATAATGCCAAATAATTTTAGTAAGGTATAACAATTTCTCATAAATGAAATCATATATTACAATAATTATAATAGTGACGAAGGATTATAACATAAATTGTTCATAAAGGAAATAATTCAATGGAAAAAGTCTCCATCGGGTTTGAAAATACGGTTGTTTCAACATACTTGTTTTGCATCAAATATGAATCTAAACCGCTCGTAAAAATACATGACTAATGAATTAACTTTCAAGTTAGAAAATACTATCCTTTAAAATAACCTGTTTCGACTCAAACTCATTTTGATCATAACTCTTTTTTACCAGCCCGTTTTGACCCGAACTAATCTGATACGCTTTTAAAACAACTTGTTTTGACCCGACTTAGTTTACTCAAAAAATACATGGACCTAAACTTTTTATGAACCAAACACGAACCCGACCCGTTTGTTTAAATTAATATAAAACTAAGAACACATGAATAATAGATTTAATTTTTAAGTTAGAAAATACTATAATTTAAAAAAACACTAGTCGAACTGAATATATTCGAATTATAACCCTTTTTGACACGTGTGTACATACTCAATTTGATATTCTTTTGAGACAACCCGTTTCGAATCGAACACCTTCCGTTCATAACCTGTTTTGAGCCGAACTATTTTTACTGAAAAACCATTGACTTGAACTAAATATGTGTCTAACCGCTTAAATTAACATATAAACAAAAAAGACATAAATAATAAATTTGTCTTTGTTTCTATATAGAAACTTTTGTGTAACATTATAGCTTTTGCATTTGTCTTTGAGAGTCAAGCAAAGCAAGAGGTTGAATCTTGCACACACTCACATATAAAATAACCATGACCATCTTTTAGTTGACATTGGTCAAGCTTGCTCATTAACATATAGAGAAACGACCTTAGTTGCCGACTATGAGCGGATTGGTTTTGTCCATACTGGTTAATCACAAATATATAAAAAAATGTCAAAAAGAAACTTTGAGATAACAATAATTAATAGTATAAGGGCAACTTATTTGCGAAATATTATGAATTGTTTGACAAAAACCGTATTCTTGAACCTAAAATATATCAAACTGTATAATTTATTTTCAACTATGCCCCAATTTTTATGCCCAAATGTAGTCAACTTGTACCATACTCTTTTGAATAATAAATCCGTAATATCCGTGTAAAATAAAATCACCCAATTGATCAAGCTGTTGAAACTAGGGATGAGCTTAGGACAATACCTATATCCGTACCCGTACCAAAAATCAATAAAAACATGTACCAATACTCGTACCAAAAATTTCGGTATGGTATGAGTTCGGGTACGGGTATTTCTGTACGATACCCGTTTTTGTACCACTTTATTTTTTTATTTCCAAATCTTTGATGATCTTGAAACCGTGGGTACCAGTAAAAGTAACAAACAACTTGAATTAGTAAGGGTTTTCAGTATTTGCACAGGTACGTGACGGGTACCAAATTAGTACAAGTATCAAATTGGTGTCCGATTTAACGATAAGATAGTACTGAAGATCTCTAATTTGGTCGCCGACTTTAAATGATTTGTTTGTTGGTTCATGTCTTGGATGTTATATTATTTAATATTGAAGAAAACGTTTGGTATTTTATCAATATTAACATGGTTAGAGAATTTATTTTATATATTAAATATGAAGAATCCCAATTAAACCTCTATATATTCCAAACAGCTACAAAATAACAATCGTACCCGTACCATACCCGTAAATGTACCTGATTGTACCTTTACCAAAATTCAACAAAAATGAGTACGAATACGGTACCGAATAGCCAAAATAGGTACGGGTACAACTACGTGTACGGTTGATGTGTGGGTAAAAACACGTGCTTATGGTGGTGTAATCTCGTGTGTTCTAATTGTTTAAATGCATCGAACTCGAGTACTTTGAGTGTTTTTATGTTTACAGGTGTGCAGAGCTTAACGGAGCTAATTTGGAGCGTTTAAGGATGAAGAAATCAAGATTATAAGAAGAGGAGTGATCGAGAGCTTAACCGGACAATCGAAAGTTGAGGAAAATGGAAATCGGCACGTTAGACAATGTAGCAGCCGTAGGCCATAGCCGGCCAAATGGAGCCGTAAGGCAGTACTTGAGGGTCGTAGCCGGGCCATAGGCAACGGTGGTCTAGCCGTAGGCTACGGTCAGGCCTGGCAGATTTTCTTGATTTGGATTTTTTTCTTCCATATGTAAGAGGCTAAAACCCTAAGGTTGAATATATTTCATTCTCTACCACATAGGGATGCTTGGGAGGCTATCTTTCACCATCATAACATCTCCTAATCACCATAATCACTCATGCAATCATCTTCTAACATCATAATCAAGAAATCAAGATCAAGATAAAAGGCTAAAGACTTCATAACTGATGTGCAAAATGGTTTATTAAATATTAACCTACCTAGACATTCTAGTTTTAAATTTATAAATCTAGACTATCCTAATGCTAGACTACTAGACATGCAAGTGTACCTATCAACTTTAGTAAAGCCTAATGAAATCTGGATATCGAACCTACAGGACACTAGCGACACATAAACTAGACTCTAACTAATAACTTAAATAACTAGATTTAATTGATTTTTGTGTGTTTTTAATTATTATAAACTAAATAATAATTAAACTAACTGACACAGAAACAAGACACAGACAAATAGGTTAAGAAATCAAATAGGGAGAACAACTACCTAGGCAAGGATTTTTACTAATTAACTCGCAAACTCTCGGAATTGGATTATGATTGGTAACCGGATTCTAAAAATTTGAAATTTAAGGAGTAACTAAAGTATGCTAAATTACCTCCCGGTCTCACCAACAATACCTAAAAACCCTAAATATCATGTAAAGCTCAACGATTTATAGGTTCGGATAACCTCCCGGTCTCACCTTACCTAACTATTCATAGTAGGTTTTAGTCCAACATTATTAGAAACTTACACTTCATGTAAAAATTTGTTCAGTATTCAATATAATTGTGTTTATTAGTACTATAATTATAATATGAGCATAAAGTTTTATAAATATAGATAAATAAATAATTAAGTAACTAATAAATAGTAAATGAGTGAAGCACAAGTTAAGTTAAACTCTGAAAAATACACATGAATTGAGCCTGAGCTTTAGAAATATAGCTTTTAGCGAAGCTCGAGCGCTTTTATGTTATACAAGTCGAACTCGGCCTAAGACGCAAACCTGTGTTTATTTGTTGAAAGTTCTTATTTTTGTATAGTATCAATTCACATGTATGCACACCATCTCATCATTATGACAAGGTTGCTTATGCTTTTAAGAGTGTCAGAGGTTATGTATAAGCACAAAAAAATTGTGGTGCGAATTGTCCAGAGTTCTTAGCTCAAGGTATGTAATAATATACACGAAATGGTTATTCACACACCTTTTTTTTTTGATATTCATACACCCTTTAACATACATTTTATCTATATATACACCCTCTCTAAAGAGAGAGAGAGAGAGAGAGGGTGTATGAATAACACATCCCTAATATACATATTGATCTTAATGCTACATTCTCAATGGCAAATTTTAATTTGATGAGTAAACGTAGCTCTATATTAGGCTTGTGGATGATTATAACTACTATAGACTAAATATGAAATACAACAAGTACTGCAATATTGATGCTAGAAGGATAATAATAAACCTATTGAAATCTTTTAGTGTGTATATTTAACCACATGTATAAACATAATATTATTATATTTTGAATTTTGTTGGTTGAAGCGTTTCTCTTCCGGTAAGAAGGTAGATGCTTGTGGATGCATTAAATAACAATGATAGTATTATATGTAAGTAAAGATGTTTTCTAAATCAAAGTCTTCTTTCTATGATAAGGATAAATCTATGATATGCATTGTGGAGCCTCACAGTTTTTAATACACTATAAAACTTCAAAATGACTCTAATCTTGCGAAGGGTATTTTGGTAATTTGGCATGATGAATAAAATATGGAGGTACCATGAAGAAACATATAATTTTTATTGCCACTAAGAATGTTTTTCCCTCCTGTGAAATTTGCAGTATGGAAAATTTTTGGAAGGTTTGATTTTTCGGTCAAACTTGATCATCTCTGGGTCAATAGTGATGCTTGGAAATTGTTGACTTGTTTGCTACTCGTTTTTACGACCTTATTTTTGTTCAAGTATATATCTTGTCACCTCATCTGGTTCAGGTACTTATTTCATCTTTCATGATGATTATGCTTTATTAATAATTTTATAATTTATGATTATAGTATAATCTGGACTTTAATTAGACTTATGTATGAAGATATGTCATTGTTTGACACTGATTATAGGTAGCCGGAACTTCATATTGTGAAATAAAAGAATACGACTAAAATAAAAGTATTTCTTTTCAACTTTGTAAAAATCTGTTTCATACATGTGTGACTAAAGTGTGATTATTTCAACATGAAGTCCTAATAGTCAACTTGATTAGAAAATTATGAGATGATGTTTATAGTTATTAGGCTGCCTTTAGTTCAACACACACAAAAACAAACTTGTATTACCATTCAAGCATAATCTGTAACTTTGAATATGCTATTCTGTAGTGTCCAACTTACACGGGAAGTATAGAGTGCGAATATTATATCTTAAACTTCATGAAGGAGATAGTTCATGACGGACTTCACATACTCGTCAATAACAATGTAAGTGTAGTTTACTCTTTTGCTTATTGGTTTGTATTGGTTTGTTTTGATTGAATATGTTTTGACCTGACCAAGTTTGTAACGTCTTTATTTTTCTTCTTAGGTTGGTGAGACAGAGAGGTATACACGGATGCGGATCTTGATGCAGTTCGTGAAGAATGGTCGGTTCAGTTTGTTTTCCGAGAATGATTTCTTGTATTGACTAAACAAATATTTATGTAACATGTTGATGTAGGATGTTTAATTAAGAAATGAAATGAAAGGTTTATTTTGTATAATCGTGTCATTAATTTAAATATTAGTATGCATAGTAATAATAATAAAATAATAAAATAATTTTTTTTTAAATAATACCAAGACTCGCAAATTTGCGTGTCATAAATTGCAGTCATAAAAGTGTGTCATAAATGCGAGTCATAAAGTGTAACTCATAAACATGAGTCATAAAATTGAATCATAAAATGTGAGTCATAAATTATGACTCGCGAGTGCGAGTCATAATTGATTTATGACTAGGCTATCAATAACTCGCGTTTGCAAGTCATCTGTACCTACTCGCAATGCTAGTCATTAAAAGCCTTTTTTTCTAGTAGTGATGCTAAGCTACCCAAAGACTAAATTACCTCCCGGTCTCTCTAATCATAAAACACCCTAAGGCATAAAGGGTATTCTTATTGAATTTGGTTATAACTCGGATCTGTAAGAATCTAAAGGAATATAGGGTAACTCACTCCCGTGCAATCACGACCCAAACCCGCGAAAGATCAAAACAGACGACACTTAATTACCTCCCGATATCTCAAGCGGTAGAATATAAGGTATCTCTAAACTCTCAATTATCGTTCCTATGGAATAAGTCGACTATAAACCATAAACTAGTTACAAACACACAGTATGTAACCTAATACGCATCCATACATGAAAAACATTCACAAACACGCATATGAAACAAAAATTGATTATAAATTAATACCAAATACGCATAAGCATCATGACCAAAGAACAATAAAAACTTTACCAAAACATGAACAAATCAATAATAATCCAAGACAAAAAAATAAAACAAGTCTAAAAAGTATTCATCCAAACTCATGTTGGATAAAAGTTAGCCAATCATAATTACGAATGAAACAAAGATAATATATTTATTGCGATTAATCAAATAATATAATATATGAGACCTCCTAGCTCCCTTTCTCTTCCTTGTTCCGAGCTCACAGCCAACACCAACAGGGGTGGCTCCCCTTTTGTCGTCTGCCTTTTTTTCCCGTTTGTACCAAACCCTCATTTATAACATCTTGTGGGCTACATCTTGAGTTTCTACTGGGCTCGTGTATGAGAATCCAAATAATAATGACCTGACCCAATTAAAAAAGTCAATACTTTTTAGTGATGCCACCATCCAACACAAACACCTTCAATACGTACTGATGAATTGAAAAACAAGATCTATTTCAACAATCTTTAGTATTGATAATAAACCTCTATTATTCTTAAATTACAAACGTGTAAGGCCTCATTCCCGGTGCCTCACTTTAACGTCGGATTTACTCATAAACACATTTCTTTAAAAATCAGAGTTAATTAAACATCCGCGGAATAAATAAAACTTCGATCATTCAATTACAAACATTCAAACTTGTCTTGAGATTATAACATAAATCATCGTGTTTAAACTTTACTTCTTTTATCTTCAGATGCCAGCCATTCAATCCATGCCATGTGCCATCCTCATGCTAGCTCTTTAAACATGTTCACATGCGTGCATACTAAAAGTCAACTACGCTGAGAGAGTTCTAGTTAATCAAGCAACTTACCATTCAACCATTACATGCATTATATACGTATTCGAAGACACATAGTCCACTATCTATACTGCTCACCTTACCGCTTAACCACTTACCCATCACTTACGTCTTAGCCACTTGTTTACAGGAGTACGTAGAGGCTTACCCTCTGACGTTCTCTCGTTATGCCACTTTAATAACGGAGGCACGTAGAGGCTTATCCTCCCATATTCTCTCGTTATGTCACTTTAATAACGGAGGCACATATAGCTTACCCTACCACGCACTATCGTCATGCCACTAACACCCTTAGTAGACCCCTTACCACTTCTATCACACTTTAATCTACTTGTCTGCAACACACTTCCTATCAGTTTATCATTTACATAATAACAAGTCAAATCATAACATTCACACACTTATAATCACTTAAAGATCATTTCCTTTCACATCATAACATTCACACACTTATAATCACTTGGAGATCATTTCCTTTGCCGACACGTGCAATATCCAAAGATCGTTCACGCATCGTCAAACATTCATTCATAACCTCTACATGAGGACTAATTCATACATCATTTATAGCATACACTTACCACTTAAGGTAAGTGTATTCACACTTCACATCGAGTATGCACATAACCCCGAAAACATAATAAGGAAATGGGGCTAGAAACTCACCTGAATGCGGTTACGT